>NC_056743.1:50634406-50739406 GCF_019279795.1 Protopterus annectens | reverse complement strand
CGAATGTTATAATATCGAACCCTATTCAGCGAAAGTTGAAAATATTGAAGCAACAGAAAACCAAATTTTTTCCTAGGGAAAGAATTCTGTTGTCCTTTTCTGTTGCTTCGGTATTTTCAGCACTGTGGTGGAAAGTTATGGGTCGGGTTCAGGTAAGTGTGCGATTGAGTGTGGGTTAGGGTAGTTAGGGTTAGGGTGCAGGTTAGGTATGTGTGCGATTGTGTGGACATGAGGGTTAGGGTGCGGGTTAGGTATGTGTGCGATTGTGTGGACGTGAGGGTTAGAGCGGGATAGGTGAGTTAGGGTTAGGGCACAGGTGAGGTAAGTGTGCGATAGTGACAGACCTTAGGGTTAGGGTTTGGGTTAAGGTAAGTGGATAGTTAGTGGTGTGTGTATAGTTTAGTGTAGGGTTAGGTGTAAGATTTTAGGTGTATGTGTGTGGATTGCATTTTGTTTGGTGTGCTTGTGTTGTGTCTATGTGTTTTGGAACAGCAAATTGTTTGATGATTACTGTGATAATGATTACTGTGGATCTTAGGGTTAGGGTTTGGGTTAAGGTAAGTGGATAGTTAGTGGTGTGTGTATAGTTTAGTGTAGGGTTAGGTGTAAGATTTTAGGTGTATGTGTGTGGATTGCGTTTTGTTTGATGTGCTTGTGTTGTGTGTATGTGTTTTGGAACAGCAATTTTTTTCCCTAGGAAAAAATTTGCTGTTCTGTATATTCGATGTTTTCAGCTTTCGCTGAATAGGGTTCGATATTAGAACATTCGAAGTTTTGAAACTTTGATGTTCTAATATAGACCCAAATATAAATATACAAAATTACAAGTATGAAAAGAAAAAAATAACATGTTTTATAAATATTTTCCTATTAAAATACGACCATTAAAACACTAAAAACTTACCTATAAAGTATTTTAATTTTAAAATGCAAGCTATATTAATAGCTTTGTTTATACCTGGATACTGTGTTGCATCTAATCTAAGTTGCCATTTTAATTCACAAATATCCAGGTGCAGATCAGTAATTTTCCCATGTGGATCTTTGGCAACATGGTCAACTACCAAAAACTTAAATCAATGATTACTGTGCTCCTTAATATGTCTAAACAGGATGTTAGTAATTTTACCCTTTCTTATATCATACACATGTTCACTAACTCGAGTTTTTAAGAATCTAGAAGTTTTTCCAATTAAAAAAAACAGGGCACATTTGGCACTTAGCCAAATACTCAGTGTTTACACTGTTACATTTAAAAGGCCTTTTAATAACGATGCCAAGGTGGCAGATTGTTGAGAATTTTGTACACGGCTATCGTTACTCAGACGAAGGTTGATGTTAAAACTGTTTGCCTTCCAAGCTTCTCCCCCATCTTCAGTCGTGGAAATTCCATTACCAGCCAAGAGTTCATTCCCCTGTTTGGGACCGTTCCCATTCTGTCCAGAAGCACTGGCATCAGATATTCCTTGGATAGTCTGCGTGGGCTGGGTTAAGGGAAGCCCCCAGACTTCCAAAGAGATTATTAGCCACTGGTAAATCAGTTTTGTCCATTAAATTCTGAATCTGTGCAGTATGTACTGCCAATTGCTGATTTATTTTGTGCAATAAGTCCAAAACTTCACCATTGGTAGCTGTAGAATCCATGGTGTATTCAAGTTGGGTAAAGATATATTTGGTAGTTGGTCCAATAGACCTATTGGGAATTTTAAATGTGGTAGGTGCAATTTTTGCACCCACATACTAGAAACTAAGGACAAATTTAAACTAAATGGTAAAAACATCATTATTAAAGGGCATTTTAATTGTAACAGTGTAAACATTGTGTATTTGGCTAAGTGCCAAATGTGCCCTGTTTTTTATATTGGAAAGACTTCTAGATCCTTAAAAACTCGAGTTAGTGAACATGTGTATGATATAAGAAAGGGTAAAATTACTAATGCCCTGTTTAGACATATTAAGGAGCACATAATCATTGGTAGTTGACCATGTTGCCAAAGATTCACAGGGGAAAATTATTGATCTGCACCTGGATATTGGTGAATTAAAATGGCAACTTAGATTATATGCAACACAGTATTCAGGTATAAACAAGGCTATTAATATAGCTTGTATTTTAAAATTAAAATACCTTATGGGTTAAGTTTTTAGTGTTTTAATAGGAAAATATTTATACAACATGTTTTTTTCTTTTCATACTTGTAATTTTGTATATTTATATTTATATTCATATTAATATTCATTTTATTTTTTCAGCATTGTCTTGTGATTTAATTAATTCAGTTAGTTATTTGATTCATGGGTATTTAAGGGCTGGGTTAACATTGTGTGTTTGTTCTGAGGAAGTCTCTATCATGAGAAGAAAGCGCTAAACCAATAACACTTTGCACCTGATTTGGAGTTGTGGTCTGTTGTGTTGGTTTACAGTTCTGTAGCTACCCTTATCACAATCCTCTGCCCTTGTACATTTAGTTACCCTTGTCAGAATCCTTTGCCCTTGTACATTCAGTCACCCTTGTCACAGTCCTCTGCCCTTGTGCATTCAGTCACCCTTGTCACAGTCCTCTGTCCTTGTACATTCAGTTACCCTTGTCACAATCCTCTGCGATTGTACATGTTACCCTTGTCACACTCATCTGCCCTTGTACATTAAGTCACCCTTGTCACAGTCATCTGCCCTTGTACATTCAGTCACCCTTGTCGCAATCCTCTGCCCTTATACAGTCACCCTTGTCACAGTCCTCTTCCCTTGTACATTCAGTCACCCTTGTCACAATCCTCTGCCCTTGTACATGTTACCCTTGTCACAATCATCTGCCCTTGTACACTAAGTCACCTTTGTCACAGTCATCTGCCCTTGTACATTGTCACCCTTCTCACAGTCATCTGCCCTTGTACATTCAGTCACCCTTGTCGCAATCCTCTGCCCTTATACAGTCACCCTTGTCACAATCCTCTGCCCTTGTATATTTAGTCACCCTTGTTTCTGACATCTGTCCTCACCCACCCTTTCACACTGCCTTTGCTTCATACTGCTTTATTCCCCACCTAGCCCATATCCCTGACCACTAGTACATTTTCATCAAACACGCAATATTAATTATTTGATAACTAGAGACTTAAGTTGGACTGACCCTCTAGTAAACCCTGTATCTTCCCTTGTTCCACACTACCCTCACCCAGAATATCAGGCATAAGTCCCAAAAGATCACTCATGAATCTGTCCTCCTCCAGAATTGATTTACAGCTGTGTTGTAATGTGATCACTTAATATGTTTAGTTATGCTTCGTCATATTTCTTTCTAGTTAGGTAATCCATGATGACTTTCACGGGCCTAGACATTTTAACTAATATCCTGTTCATATTTTCATTTAACAGGCCGTAGACTGCAACACAGCATCAGTTTCTGAGCTTGACTTTTCATCAGATTTCACGCTAAGCATAAGAGAAGATTCTACATGTATGGTAGGTCACCTTGCTTTGTTGTCTTAGAAGTCATTTTAACTAAACTTTACAAGCAGGTCTGTTCTTTATAAATTATCTAGACAATATTGCTTGCTGTTTTATTAAATGTATTGTGAGCATTTCTTGCTCATCTTTGTTTATGCCTTGGTGAACAACAGTAAATCATTTTGAACTCCACTATAAACTGCCATTGCAAAGCTAGAGATGTTATGGTTTGAGTGGTACAGGAATCACCACCAATACCATGCTGGGATGGTGTCCCATTTAAACTATGGGCGAGATGTCCGGTGGAAGGAATCGCGACCAGTACCATGCTGGGATGGTGTGCCATTCAAACTATGGGCGAGACGTCTGGTGGGCTGCATTCAGGCCTGTTGTCCTTGTAACCTGGCAGCATGTGTGATGGTAGCTGCCATCTTCTTACTCCCATTCAATTGAAAGTTGTAGCAAGTAGACGTAAGCAATTGTAGCTGGGAAAGGGACCATCCATGAAAAATGGGAAGGCAAAGGAAATGTACAAATGCGAAACAGTAAATACTGCCTGCCTTAGTATGAATTTATCACTTGTTAATTTATTCTCCAAATGAAATGCCCTGGTGGTAAAGTCACAAAATATGAGTTTCAAGTAGACATGCATCACTCTTTATAGTTAGATGTTAAGAAATGAACTTTAGGAACACTAACATTTAAAATCTCAACATTTCAACACATAAAGCAGGAAATCCTGAAAGTGAGATAAAAAACAATATGTATGTACACTACAGATTGTGAAAGCCTGCACCAGTCATCAGCCACTGGACAGAGTAGCAGTTTGCTGCCACATGATACAGATGACACCACCTGGTGATCATACTTCAACTACTTTCTAAAACAGTTAATGTCTCAACCTCTTCCTCCATTGGACACAGGCAGGAGACATTGGAAAGTGTGTAGGTGAAGGCAAAGAAGACAGGGGAAAGAAAAACATGAATACCAGACACAGGCCTGGTCACTTTATAAGTAATATAAGGAAATCATTTTTCATGGAAAAGGGTGTGAATCATGTCAAGTTTTTAAAAAAGGCATATGTTTAATGGAGGATAGAATATTAAGGAAGCAGATGAGGGGAAGATACTTTGCAAGTAATTGTAGTAAGTAAATGACCTAGATAGACTTTGTGTCTGTTTCTGCTGGAGTCTGTGTATGTCTTTAAAGAGTACATCTATGTAATCGTTAAAATAATTATTGATGGCAAAAGTCCATCATCTAGAGGCTTTCTGACGTATGTAGCACCCAAGTTTCATTAATCACTGAAGAGGGACACTTCAATGATTTCACTTCATTTCACAATGATTTAACTTCCAGCCAGTTTTTGGAGGAATGTGCTTATTACAGATCTGATCTGCAGACTCCAGAGCTTCCAGCAGTGGCCGTCAGTCCTTTCACCCCAGGCTGCATCCCACAGAAAAACGGCGTACGCTCACTGCAGTCTTAGACCCACCTCACTGTTTGGACTAAATGCAGTCTTAGACCCACCTCACTGTTTGGAGACACCGTTAGAACTGGGTAGCATATCGTTTTCCTGAGCTTTTGTTTTTTTAGATGCTTCATATTTGTCTTTGATTCTGAGTACAACTTTGCCAGACATCTTCCGTAGAAGATTTGTAAAAATATGAGAATGAACTTTATATGTATTTGTACTTCTAAGCAGTTCTATTTGAACTGTTTTATTGTTTTAGATATGCTTATATCTGCAGTTGGTACTGATTTTGACCGTAGCTGTAATCTATGATTTCTGCATGACTCTGTGTTATGTCTGCAGTTGGTACTGATTTTGACCGTAGCTGTAATCTATGATTTCTGCATGACTCTGTGTTATGTCTGCAGTTGGTACTGATTTTGACCGTAGCTGTAATCTATGATTTCTGCATGACTCTGTGTTATGTCTGCAGCTGGTACTGATTTTGACCGTAGCTGTAATCTATGATTTCTGCATGACTCTGTGTTATGTCGGCAGCTGGTACTGATTTTGACCGTAGCTGTAATCTATGATTTCTGCATGACTCTGTGTTATGTCTGCAGTTGCTACTGATTTTGACCGTAGCTGTAATCTATGATTTCTGCATGACTCTGTGTTATGTCTGCAGCTGGTACTGATTTTGACCATAGCTGTTGTCTATGATTTCTGCATGACTCTGTGTTATGTCTGCAGCTGGTACTGATTTTGACCGTAGCTGTAATCTATGATTTCTGCATGACTCTGTGTTATGTCTGCAGCTGGTACTGATTTTGACCGTAGCTGTAATCTATGATTTCTGCATGACTCTGTGTTATGTCTGCAGTTGCTACTGATTTTGACCGTAGCTGTAATCTATGATTTCTGCATGACTCTGTGTTATGTCTGCAGCTGGTACTGATTTTGACCGTAGCTGTAATCTATGATTTCTGCATGACTCTGTGTTATGTCTGCAGCTGGTACTGATTTTGACCATAGCTGTTGTCTATGATTTCTGCATGACTCTGTGTTATGTCTGCAGCTGGTACTGATTTTGACCGTAGCTGTAATCTATGATTTCTGCATGACTCTGTGTTATGTCTGCAGTTGGTACTGATTTTGACCGTAGCTGTAATCTATGATTTCTGCATGACTCTGTGTTATATCTGCAGTTGGTACTGATTTTGACCGTAGCTGTAATCTATGATTTCTGCATGACTCTGTGTTATGTCTGCAGTTGCTACTGATTTTGACCGTAGCTGTAATCTATGATTTCTGCATGACTCTGTGTTATGTCTGCAGCTGGTACTGATTTTGACCGTAGCTGTAATCTATGATTTCTGCATGACTCTGTGTTATGTCTGCAGCTGGTACTGATTTTGACCGTAGCTGTAATCTATGATTTCTGCATGACTCTGTGTTATGTCTGCAGCTGGTACTGATTTTGACCATAGCTGTTGTCTATGATTTTTGCACGACTTTCTGTGGACCTCTATCTTGCCCCTTTCAAGTTCACCTTCTATACTGGTACCACAGTTCAAAGTTCTCAGATTCTTACCAAATAAACACCACTCTTTTTGTATGCTGCTTTATTGTTCCACATTTCGAAGTAATAAAATGCTTCACTATTTGAAACTGCAGTAAATTTTGTATTTGTAAATCCCTGCTTTTCCTTGAGTATGAGACACAGCTATGCCAGCTTTGTGCTTGCTTGCTGTTATGATAATTGTAGATCCCATAGATTAACAGCTCCTCTTGGGTGTAAAATTTAAAAAGCTTATGCAGTGTTATCTGCCTTGTATTCCTGTCTTACTACCGTATACCCTTTGCATTTTTTGTTTTTCTGCTGTTATCAAACTTGTACACTGAATGTGAACTGTTGAAATTGCCATTTATTCATGAAGCTTTACATCAATGTAACACTTAAAGTTTTTTCATTCAGGCTGACTACGTAGTTATGAGCTAATGATTTTTTTGTATCTGTATGAAGCAAGGAAGAGCTCATGTTTGTGCATGTGAATTTACCAACACATAATCCCATCATGCAGTGTGGTCTGGTAATGTATGATTGGCTGTTTAATGAAGTAATACAACATTTTGACTCTTGATGATGATCTTACATTTCATGCCTTCTTTCTAATGCTTGATCTGCTGTGGAGTTAATACACCTCAAGCGTTGCAGAGTGCTTGTGTTTGCCATTTTTTATATTTTATTTTGATGGGCACTCTTTAGAAGATTACATTTGTTCCCTTACTTTCCACGGTGCATGAAAGAAACTTGCATTATGAAATGCCATGATGGTATCAGTTGACTTATTTTTTCACTGCATTAGACATTATTTATCTATATTGCTGAAGATTATTACTGGTGTATTGTTAACATTCATCATCTATACTGCTGAGGATTATTACTGGTGTATTGTTAACAATCTTCATCTGTACTGCTGAAGATTATTACTGGTGTATTGTTAACATTCATCATCTATACTGCTGAGGATTATTACTGGTGTATTGTTAACATTCATCATCTATACTGCTGAAGATTATCACTGGTGTATTGTTAACATTCATCATCTATACTGCTGAGGATTATTACTGGTGTATTGTTAACATTCATCATCTATACTGCTGAGGATCATTACTGGTGTATTGTTAACATTCATCATCTATACTGCTGAGGATTATTACTGCTGTATTGTTAGCATTCATCATCTGTACTGCTGAAGATTATTATTGGTGTATTGTTAACATTCATCATCTATACTGCTGAGGATTATTACTGGTGTATTGTTAACATTCATCATCTATACTGCTGAGGATCATTACTGGTGTATTGTTAACATTCATCATCTATACTGCTGAAGATTATCACTGGTGTATTGTTAACATTCATCATCTATACTGCTGAGGATTATTACTGGTGTATTGTTAACATTCATCATCTATACTGCTGAGGATCATTACTGGTGTATTGTTAACATTCATCATCTATACTGCTGAGGATCATTACTGGTGTATTGTTAACATTCATCATCTATACTGCTGAGGATTATTACTGCTGTATTGTTAGCATTCATCATCTGTACTGCTGAAGATTATTACTGGTGTATTGTTAATATTCATCATCTATACTGCTGAGGATTATTACTGGTGTATTGTTAACATTCATCATCTATACTGCTGAGGATTATTACTGGTGTATTGTTAACATTCATCATCTATACTGCTGAGGATTATTACTGGTGTATTGTTAACATTCATCATCTATACTGCTGAAGATTATTACTGATGTATTGTTAACATTCATCATCTATACTGCTGAGGATTATTACTGGTGTATTTTTAACATTCATCATCTATACTGCTGAGGATTATTACTGGTGTATTGTTAGCATTCATCAGCTATGCTGCTGAGGGTTATTACTGGCGTGTCATTAACATTCGCTAGCTGTACTGTTGGGGATTATTGCTGGTGTGTTGTTAACATTCATTAGCTATACGGCTAGAGAGAAAGAGAGGAAAAGAGACATGGAATGGGGGGATAGGCTAGGTGATATGTACTGTGTTGAAGCAGGAGCATTTTACTTGGATCAAGAAGCATTTTTGGAGTTGCATTCTGACTGTTTGTAGGTTGGTACTAGTCTATCGGCCCTAGGGCCTATGCAAGCCTAGCTATAACAATTCCCTGGATATTTCTTCCCACAATATTTACTGCTCTGGACCCCTGTCTAGCAGGGCGACTGACATGATCCCCGGGGTGAATTTCCTATCTCCCATCCAGTCATCAAGGTTCCTTTTGAAGAGGGCCAATGAGGCACTCTGCTTAACATGTATGGGCAGTCTATTCCAGAGTATGGGGAGTCTCTGGGTCAGGAACCTATCCCCTCCAGCATGTTTTGTTCATTGTGATGACAAGGTTTAGATCCCTGGAGCATGCAGCTCTGAGGGATTGGGATTTCTTTAAGTGGAGCATGTCCAACAGCTCAGGGTTTGACATGGCCTTGTATGTTAAGCTGAGATCGCCTCTGAGTAGACGATATGCCACAGAGTATAGCTGGAGTTTTTTTAGACGGTCAGCATATGGCATCTGCTTTAGGCCTGTGATTCATTTAGTGAGGTATTTCTGTGGTCTTTCCAGCTGTTGCAGATGTCTTGTGAGGTATATATCAAATGGGGCATTATACTCTGTAATGGATCTAATGAGGGATGAGTACAGTGGGACAATGACCTCCTTTTTTCTGGATGAAAAGCCCTTAGTGATGAGGTTTGCCACATAGAAGGATTTCCTGACTGTTGTGGCGATGTGGTTATCAAAAGTGAGACCACTGTCCACCTGTGACCCTCTCATCACACTTTCGATGTTTAGTGTCCTGCCAACTATGTGGTAATTCATGGGTACATATTTTTTTCCAAAGGGGATAACTATACATTTCTTGGCATTAAGCTAGAGCCCATGGCTTTGACACCAGGCATCTGTTTCTGTAAGGCCCTTTTGTAGAATATCCACATCATTTGGAGATTCAATAATGGCTCCCAGTTTGCAGTCACCTGCAAACTTTGTTAGCCAGAGTCCCTTAGTGTTGGCCTGTACTTCAGAGAAGTAGATGCCAAGCAAGAGTGGTCCCAGGACTGAACCCTGAGGTACTCTACTTGTCACTTGTCTGGAGCTGGATTTGGAGTCGGCTACATTTACAGTCTGAGTTCTGTCAGTAAGCCAGTTGGCAACCCATCGAGTGACGTAGAGATTTATGCCCAGCTTAGTAAGTTTGTCTATGATTCCAGAGTGGGGGATGGTGTTGAAGGCCTTGGCGAGGTCCAGATAGGCTGTGTGGACCACCTTACCCTCGTCCACAGCTCTGGAGACTGATTTGAAGAAGTCAATCCGATTCAGGAGACAAGATCGGCCCTTCACAAATCCAAACTGGGTGGGGTCCAGTATTTGAAGGTTGCCAATGTCTTTGTTTATAAGTTCCATGATAATGCGTTCCATGCCCTTGCAGATCAGGCTTGTCATACTGATGGGACGGTAGTTCCCGGGATCCAAGGCAGATCCTCCCTTGTGGAGCGGGATAACTGTAGCTGTGTGCCACTCAGTGGGCACGAAGCCTGAGGTGAGGCTATGATTAAACATGACACTTAGTGAGGTGTCAGTTCATTTTGTAGTTCATGTAGTACACAGCCTGGGATGTCATCTGGTCCCATGGATGCTGTATTCTTAGCTTTGGAAAGTGCTGTTTCTACCTGTGTGGCTGTGATTATCGGAATTTGGCAATCTTTTGTATTGAGATGGGCCCTTTAGGGAGTGAGAGGGGGGTGAAGTTGGCACTAAATCGATCTGCCAGGATATTGGCAATATCCTTGGGATCAGTATATTTAATGCCATTCTGTTGTAGCTCAGAGCAGATCTGAGCATTGCCATTTAGATTCCTGACATAGTTATAGAATGCCTTGTGGTTATCTTTGGAATCTTTGGCAATTTTATTTTCGTAACTAGCTTTTGAGGATTTTATGAGGGATCTGAGCTTCTTACTAAGGCTGGTGACGGAGTTTTTTGCATCCTGGGATTTTCCTCTTTTTCTGCAATTTTTTGCATTCTGAATTCTAATGACGCACCAGTAATACTCAGAAGAAGAGTTAGTGAATATTAATGACACCCCAGCAATAATAATCTTCAGCATTATAGCTAGTGAATGTTAGACAATCCAGCAATAATCCTCAGCAGTATAGCTCTACCGCTGAGGATTATTGCTGGAGTGTTAACATTCACTAGCTATACTGCTAAGGTTTATTACTGGTGTGCTGGTAACATTCACTAGCTATACTGCTAAGGTTTATTACTGGTGTGCTGGTAACATTCATTAGCTAAACTACTAAGGATTATTACTGGTGTGTCATTAACATTCTCTAGCTATACTGCTGCAGATTATTACTGGTATGTGATTAACATTCTGTAGCTGTACTACTGCGGATTATTACTGATGTGTTATTAACATTCTGTAGCTATACTGCTGCGGATTATTACTGGTGTGTCATTAACATTCTGTAGCTAAACTGCAGCGGATTATTACTGGTGTGTCATTAACATTCTCTAGCTATACTGCTGCGGATTATTACTGATGTGTTATTAACATTCTCTAGCTAAACTGCAGTGGATTATTACTGATGTATCATTAACATTCTCTAGCTATACTGCTGCAGATTATTACTGGTGTGTGATTAACATTCTGTAGCTAAACTGCTGTGGATTATTACTGGTGTGTCATTAACATTCTGTAGTTAAACTGCTGAGGGTTATTACTGGTGTGTCATTAGCATTCTCTAGTTATACTGTTGCAGATTATTGCTGGTGTGTCAGCATTCTCTAGTTATACTGCTGTGGATTATTACTGATGTGTCATTAACATTCTCTAGCTAAACTGCAGTGGATTATTACTGGTGTGTCATTAACATTCTGTAGTTAAACTGCTGAGGGTTATTACAGGTGTGTCATTAACATTCTCTAGCTATACTGCTGCAGATTATTACTGGTGTGTCATTAACATTCTGTAGCTGTACTACTGCAGATTATTACTGATGTGTCATTAACATTCTCTAGCTATACTGCTGTGGATTATTACTGGTGTGTCATTAACATTCTATAGCTATACTGCTGCGGATTATTACTGGTGTGTCATTAACATTCTGTAGCTATACTGCTGCGAATTATTACTGGTGTGTCATTAACATTCTATAGCTATACTGCTGCGGATTATTACTGGTGTGTCATTAACATTCTCTAGCTATACTGCTGCAGATTATTACTGGTGTGTGATTAACATTCTGTAGCTGTACTACTGCGGATTATTACTGATGTGTTATTAACATTCTGTAGCTATGCTGCTGCGGATTATTACTGGTGTGTCATTAACATTCTGTAGCTATACTGCTGTGGATTATTACTGGTGTGTCATTAACATTCTCTAGCTATACTGCTGCAGAGTATTACTGGTGTGTCATTAACATTGTCTAGCTGTACTGCTGCAGAGTATTACTGGTGTGTCATTAACATTCTCTAGCTATACTGCAGCGGATTATTACTGGTGTGTCATTAACATTCTCTAGCTATACTGCTGCGGATTATTATTGATGTGTCACTAACATTCTGTAGCTAAACTGCAGCGGATTATTACTGATGTATCATTAACATTCTCTAGCTATACTGCTGTGAATTATTACTGGTGTGTCATTAACATTCTCTGATTAAACTGCTGAGGATTATTACTGGTGTGTCATTAACATTCTGTAGCTAAACTGCAATGAATGGTTACTGGTGTGTCATTAAAATTCTGTAGCTGTACTGCTGAGGATTTTTACTTGTGCTCTCTTAGTCTGTTTATATGAAGCAAAGCTTTCTTGCTACAGTGTGTGCAGTTTTCCTCCAAGTTATCTGTTACTCCCTTAACTAGAGGTGCAGCTGGCTTTTGTAGTACCTGGGGCTAATCCTTCTAGTGGCAACCCACCTGTCCTGCTCTTCATTTGAAAGAAATGCAGGCTCAAACTAGACAACCAGATCCACAACTTCTTTGTACTTGCAGCTAAACTTCGGTAATCGCTTCTGCCAAATATCGCAGAAACCCCAAATCATACAGTTTCTGTTTGTAATAGTACGGGACATCACACCTAATCAAAACTTATCATGCTGTAGCCTTCTGTCCTATGCCTCTGTTTTGTCTTCACAGTAACCTGGGAGCTCTTTCCTTTGTCAGTGAAACCCATGTAGTACTGTTACCGTAATTAATTTCAGCATACACTGTTATCTGTTTAATCATATATCATGTCATGCCAGTGGTTTTTGCAATGATGTTATATAAAAATTTTTTTTTAAGTTATTTATGCTGTAAGGTAATGTCAGTGCTTGTAGAATAATGTTCTCTCTGTATGTACAGATACTTTTATGCTGCTCAGTGCTATTTATTATATTTGTTCTTTTTGCATTTTGCACCTCAGGCTGAGCCTGCAATCAGTTATTTCTGATCAGTACTCCACTGTGGTAAACAAAAATAAATGAACTTCACAACCTTTATTTGATGTGTTTTGCAGTGTTGTTACTTCACAATTCGATCAGTTTTAAGCCCCGTCACCTGCTGAAATGTTAGTAATTAATGAAGTTTTTTGCCAGCATATTCCTTTAAATTTAAATAAGCTCTGCGTTTTAACAACCAAATAATGACTGTGTAGCACAGTGTTTGCTGTTTAACAGCCGAGATGACTTTCTGGCTATGTACTAATGAATTCTAATTTACTTTTCTTTGAATGATCCAGAACTCTCATCTGTGTTTGCTGATTTGGTACTGCACAAGCCACTATTTAATTTGTGTTTTTCTGGTATAATCATCTGTTTAATCAGTATGAGCTTTTGACTCAAAGCTGATAATCTCAGATTTAATGCATTTCCACGTACTTGATCTGCTTTGCAATTAATCCATTTCAGGCTTTACTGAGTGGTGATATTCTTAGGTTAATTAATTTAGTTTCTTGAATTTGCTTAATTAACGTGCTCCATGAAAGACTGCATTGTTAGCTGTTTGGATGACGTTAGTTAACTTGTTATTCAGTGTACTCCGTAGTAGTTTGGTGTACTGGTAGCAATTGTTGGTTCTCTAGTAGTCATTTAACTGATAAATTGTAAGAAGTATGTAGTAGAAACCCTAGCTTGTCTGTTGGTCGATGTGGGTTGGAGATTAACATAATCAGGCTGACTCTCTTCATCTTAGTACGGGCAGCATTACGGCTTGTATTAGCCTATTAAAGGTTTAACGTAATAGATTTTGTTTGACCTAGGATCGACACTTATTAGCAGAGGGAGTATGCTCTTTGTTGCAGTCTTAGCCTTCATGCTGCTTAGCTGTCATAACTTGATGAGGCCATAAGCAGACTAACCTTCTTGGATGTGGTGTGCAGCTCACTTCATTCACTTCATAAGCTGCTGGCCTCTCTCCTGGAACAGATGTTGAGCTTTGTACCCACATCCAATCACACTTTAGTAACTCTCTCCATAAATTGGTGTCCCTCTCCCTCATTTGCTTCACAAGCTGCTGGCCTCTCTCTTGCTTCTGGATTTTCGCTTGTTCCTCTGGCGAAAATTCCAATTCACTTGTTCTTCCGTCTCCGACTGGCCGCTGATGTCTTCAGCATTATCCACTCTTTCAAACGAAACACTCTTCCTGCTAACACCCGTATCTGAGGATGAAACAGAGGAATCTCTATTGAATCTGGGAGCTCCTTCAATTCTTCCGGTTCCGGCCGTACCATTTTTACGTTTCCGTTGCCATAAGTAGACAGTATTCTTACTAAAGTCATTAATGTCCCTGTTAAGCTTATACTTCTTTCTAGAAATAATTTCATTTTCAAACTTAGTAATCTCTGCATTAATGGCTCTCATTGTGACACGGAAAACTTCGACAGAGATTTCAGGGCTTAAATTTAGAAAATAATTTGACTATTATGCAGTATTAGATAATTTAGTGATGTACTGTATATCTTATTACTTTTTGTAATTTTAAGCAACAATAGAATATATTTTAAAATACTGTTCATTGTTGTGTCTTATAAACTTTGTGCTTGGTCCCTTTAATTCTGTCTAATTCTGGATATATTGTGTGTTTATCCAATTAATTCATTAAGTGGATTTAATTAAATTTGTATAAAATGGTGCATGTGGTTTGGAAAGGGTTATTCCTTTGAAGGCTGTGGAAGCCGAGGTACCAGAATAAACCCGTTTTGCATCTTGGTCCTGCTCTCCTGTTGGTTTTTTGTGAATTTTGGAACTTTTGAGTTGTGCTATGTTATATGATCACTCCCAATAATGTACATTGTCATTCTTTGAACTATTTTTTTTTTTGCACAATTTATACTCCTGGGACTTTATGGTCCAGTTCTTGTCCCCCTTTTTTAATGCAGTGCACACCCTTATTAAAATACTTGTAATCCCCCCTTTTTTAATGCAGTGCACACCCTTGTTGTCTTACTTGTAATTCTGTTTTGTCTGGCTACTCTTCTCCTTTCTACTGCTCATATTGCCCCTACCAATCTCTGTCCTCAGGCTTTTTTAATGCAGTGCACACCCTTATTGTCTTACTTGTAATTCTGTTTTGTCTGGGTACCCTTCTCCTTTGTACTGCTCATATTGCCCCTACCAATCTCTGTCCTCACCATTTTTTAATGCAGTGCACACCCTTATTGTCTTACTTGTAATTCCCCTTTTTAATGCAGTGCACACCCTTATTGTCTTACTTGTAATTCCCCCTTTTTTAATGCAGTGCACACCCTTATTTGTCTTACTTGTAATTCACCCTTTTTTAATGCAGTGCACACCCTTATTGTCTTACTTGTAATTCTGTTTTGTCTGGGTACCCTTCTCATTTGTACTGCTCATATTGCCCCTACCAATCTCTGTCCTCAGGCTTTATCGGCTTCCATCTTCAGTCTTTCTTAAACTTTCTTTGCGTTGTAGGTAAACTTTCTTATTTCACTGAAAAATACTTCATCTCTGTATGAAGAAACATTTTGTCTCTCTAGTCTGTTGGTAGGCACTTTGACAGGCACATAACTTCTTAGCTTTCAGCAACTATTAGATTACTAAGAGAAGATGTGTTTAACTATATCATGAGCCACCTCCTGCTCGTTTTAAGGGGTACACTGGTGCACAAGTACAGCTAATGCACAGTCTGAGGGGTACTCTGCAGGGGTTCACCTAATGCACATTCTAAGGGGTACTCTCTGCAACATTTCACCTAATGCACATTCTAAGGGATACTATCTGCAGCATTTTACCTAATGCACATTCTAAGGGGTACTCTCTGTACCAGTTCAGCTAATGCACATTATAAGGGGTACTGTCTGCGCTAATTCACCTAATCCACATTCTAAAGAGTACTGTGTGCAGCAGTTCACCTAATGCACATTCTAAGGGGTACTCTCTGCACCTGTTCACCTAATGCACATTCTAAGGGGTACTCTCTGCACCAGTTCACCTAATGCACATTATAAGGGGTACTTTCAGCACCAGTTCACCTAATGCACATTCTAAGGGGTACTCTGCAGCAATTCACCTAATACACATTCTGAAGGGTACTCTCTGCACCTGTTCACCTAATGCACATTCTAAGGGGTACTCTCTGCACCATTTCACATAATGCACATTCTAAGGGGTACTTTCAGCACCAGTTCACCTAATGCACATTCTAAGGGGTACTCTGCAGCAATTCACCTAATACACATTCTAAAGGTTACTCTCTGTACCTGTTCACCTAATGCACACAACAAATATAAATCTCTGCACCTGTTCACCTAATGCACATTCTAAGGGTACTCTCTGTACCAGTTCACCTAATGCACATTCAATGGGGTACATTGGTGCATCTGTTCACCTAATGCACATTCTAAGGGGTACACTGGTGCACCAGTACAGCCAGTGCACATTCTAAGTGGTACTGCCTACAGCTAATGCACATTCTAAGGGGTACTCTCTGCACCAGTTCACCTAATACACATTATAAGGGGTACTGTCAGCATCAGTTCACCTAATACACATTCTATGGGGTACTCTCTACACCAGTTCATGTAATGCACATTCTAATAGGCACTCTCTGCACCAGTTCATGTAATGCACATTCTAAGGCATACTCTCTGCACCAGTTCACCTAATGCACATTCTAAGAGTGTACTCTGCAGCGGTTCTCCTAATGCACATTCTAAGGGGTACTCTCTGCAGCATTTCACCTAATGCACATTCTAAGGGATACTCTCTGTACCAGTTCAGATAATGCACATTATAAGGGGTGCTGTCTTCACCAATTCACCTAGTGCACATTCTAAGGGATACTCACAGCACCAGCACCAGTTTACCTAATGCACATTCTAAGGGGTACTCTGTGCACCATTTCACCTAATGCAAATTATAAGGAGTACTTTCAGCGCCAGTTCACCTAATGCACATTCTAAGGGGTTCTCTGCAGCAATTCACCTAATACACATTCTGAAGGGTACTCTCTGCACCTGTTCACCCAATGCATATTCTAAGGGGTACTCTCTGCACCATTTCAAATAATGCACATTCTAAGAGGTACTCTCTGTACCAGTTCACCTAATGCACATTCTAAGGGGTACTCTCTGTACCAGTTCACCTAATGCACATTCTAAGGATACTCTCTCCACCAGTTCACTGAATACACATTATAAGGGGTACACTGGTGTACCTGTTCACCTAATACACATTCTAAGGGGTACTGTCTGCATCAGTTCACCTAATGCACATTCTAAGGGGCACTCTTCGCACCAGTTCATGTAATGCATTTTCTAAGGGGTACTCTTTGCACCAGTTCACCTAATGCACATTCTAACAGGTACTCTCTGCATCAGTTCACTTAATACACATTCTAAGGGGTATTCCCTGCACCTGTTCACCTAATGCACATTCTAAAGGGTACTTTCTGGAGGAGTTCACCTAATGCACTCTCTGCACCAGTTCAGCTAATGCACATTATAATGGGTACTGTCTGCACCTGTTCCACTAATGCACATTCTGAAAGGTACTCTGGTGCACCTGTTCACCTAATGTACATTCTAAGGGGTACTCTCCATACCAGTTTACCCTAATTCACATTCTAAGGAGTACTCTCTGCACCAGTTCACCTAATGCACATTCTAAGGGGTACTCTCTGCATCAGTTCACCTAATACACATTCTAATAGGTACTCTCTGCACCTATTCACCTACTGCACATTCTAAAGGGTACTTTCTGCAGCAGTTCACCTAATGCACATTCTAAGCGGTACTCTCTGCACCAGTTCAGCTAATTAATGCACATTATAATGGGTACTGTCTGGACCTGTTCCACTAATGCACATTCTAAAGGGTACTCTGGTGCACCAGTTCACCTAATGCACATTCTAAGGGGTACTTTCAGCACCAGTTCCCCTAATGCACATTTTAAGGGGTACTGTCTGCACCAATTCACCTAGTGCACATTCTAACTAGTACTCTGCACCAGTTCACCTAATGCATATTCTAAGGGGTACTCTCTGCACCAGTTCACCTAATACACATTCTAAGGGGTACTTTCTGCAACAGTTTAGCTAATGCACATTATAAGGGGTACTGTCTGCTCCTGTTCAACTAATGCACATTCTAAGGGGCACTTTGGTGCACCCGTTCACCTTATGTACATTTTAAAGTTTACTATCCACACCAGTTCACCCCAATGCACATTCTAAGGGGTACTCTCCACCCCAGTTTACCTAATGCACATTCTAAGGGGTACTCTCTGCACCTGTTCACCTAATGCACATTCTAAGGGGTACTTTCATCACCAGTTCACCTAATGCACATTCTAATGGGTGCTGTCTGCACCAGTTCACCTAATGCACATTCTAAGGGGTACTCACTTCACCTGTTCACCTAATGTACATTCTAAGAGGTACTCTCTTCACCAGTTCACCTAATGCACATTCTACGGGGTACTCTCTGTACCAGTTCACCTAATACACATTTAAGGGCTACTCTCTGCACCAATTCACGTAATGCTCATTCTAAGGGGTGCTCTCTGCAGTGGTTCACCTAATGCATATTCTAAGGGGTACTTTGCAACAATTGACCTAATACACATTCTAAAGGGTACTCTATGCACCTGTTCACCTAATGCACATTCTAAGGAGTACTGCCTGCACCTGTTCACCTAATGCACATTCTAAGGGGTACTGTCTGCACCAGTTCGCCTAATGCACATTCTAAGGGCTACTGCCTGCATCCGTTCACCTAATACACATTCTAAGGGGTACTCTCTGCACCAGATCATTTAATGCACATTCTACGGGGTACTCTCTGCATCAGTTCACCTAATACACATTCTATGGGGTACTCTCTGCACCAGTTCAGCTAATGCACATTCTAAAGGGTACTCCCTGCACCAGTTCAGCTAATGCACATTATAAGGGGTACTGTCTGCACCAATTCACCTAATCCACATTCTAAGGGGTACTCTGTGCAGCAGTTCACCTAATGCACATTTTAAGGAGTACTCTCTGCACCTGTTTACCTAATGCACATTCTAAGGGGCACTGTCTGCATCTGTTCACCTAATACACATTCTAAGGGGTACTGTCTGCATCAGTTCACCTAATACACATTCTAAGGGGTACTGTCTGCATCTGTTCACCTAATACACATTCTAAGGGGTACAGTTTGCATCCTTTCACCTAATACACATTCTCTGCACCATTTCATGTGATGCACATTCAGCGGGCTACTGTCTGCATCAGTTCACCTAATGCACATTCTAAGGGGTACTGTCTGCACCAGTTCAGCTAATGTACATTCTAAGGGGGTACTCTCTGCACCAGTTCAGCTAATTCACATTATAAGGGGTACTGTCTGCATCTGTTCAACTAATGCAAGTTATAAGGGGTACTCTCTGCACCAATTTATCTAATGCACGTTATAAGGGGTACTGTCTGCACCAATTCACCTAATCCACATTCTAAGGGGTACTCTGTGCAGCAGTTCACCTAATGCACATTCTAAGGGGTACTCTGTGCAGCAGTTCACCTAATGCACATTCTAAGGGGTACTCTCTGCACAAGTTTATCTAATGCACATTCTAAGGGGTACTCTGCAGCGATTCACCTAATACACATTCTAAAGGGTACTCTCTGCACCTGTTCACCTAATGCACATTCTGTGGGGTACTCTCTGCACCTGTTCACCTAATGCATATTCTGTGGGGTACTCTCTGCACCGGTTCACCTAATGCACATTCTGTGGGGTACTCTCTGCACTTGTTCACCTAATGCACATTCTAATAGGTACTCTCTGTACCAGTTCACCTAATGCACATTCTAAGGGGTACTCTCTGTACCAGTTTATCTAATGCACATTCTAAGGGTACTCTCTCCACCAGTTCACTGAATACACATTATAAGTGGTACACAGGTGTACCTGTTCACCTAATACACATTCTAATGTGTACTGTCTGCATCAGTTCACCTAATACACATTCTAAGGGGTACTCTCAGCACCAGTTCATGTAATGCACTTTCTAAGGGGTACTCTCTGCACCAGTTCACCTAATGCACATTCTAAGGGGTACCTCCTGCATCAGATCACCTAATACACATTCGAAGGGGTATCCTCTGCACCTGTTCACCTAATGCACATTCTAAAGGGTACTTTCTGCAGGAGTTCACCTAATGCACATACTAAGCGGTACTCCCTGCATCAGTTCAGCTAATGCACATTATGATGGGTACTGTCTGCACCTGTTCCACTAATGCACATACTAAAGGGTACTCTGGTGCACCAGTTCACCTAATGCACATTCTAAGGGATATTTTCAGCACCAGTTCACCTAATGCACATTATAAAGGGTACTGTCTGCACCAGTTCACCTAATGCACATTCTAATTGGTTCTCTCTGCACCAGTTCACCTAATGTACATTTTAAGGTTTACTCTCCACACCAGTTCACCCTAATGCATATTCTAAGGGGTACTCTCTGCTCCAGTTTATCTAATGCACATTCTAAGGGGTACTCTGCAGTGATTCACCTAATACACATTCTAAAGGGTATCTCTGCACCTGTTCACCTAATGCACACTCTAAGGGGTACTGTCTGCACCAGTTCACCTAATGCACATGCTAAGGGGTACTCACTTCACCTGTTCACCTAATGCACATTCTAAGGGGTACTGTCTGCACCAGTTCACCTAATGCACACTCTACGGGGTACTCTCTGTACCAGTTCACCTAATACACATTATAAGGGGTACTCTCTGCACCAATTCAGGTAATGCGTATTCTAAGGGGAACTCTCTGCAGCAGTTCACCTAATGCATATTCTAAGGGGTACTCTGCAGCGGTTCACCTAATGCATATTCAAAGGGGTACTTTGCAGCGACTGACCTAATACACATTCTAAAGGGTAATCTGTGCACCTGTTCACCTAATGCACATTCTAAGGAGTACTGCCTGCAACTGTTCACCTAATGCACATTCTAGGGGGTACTGTCTGCACCAGTTTGCCTAATGCACATTCTAAGAGGTACTGTCTGCACTTGTTCACCTAATGCACATTCTAAATGGTACTGTGTGCACCTGTTCAACTAATGCACATTCTAAGTCGAAATCTCTGCAGCAGTTCAGCTAATGCACATTCTAAGGGGTACTCTCTGCAGCAGTTCAACTAATGCACATTCTAAGGGGTACACTCTGCAGCAGTTTACCTAATGCACATTCAAAGGGGTACTCTTTGCAGCAGTTTACCTAATGCACATTCTAAGGGGTACTCTCTGCAGCAGTTCACCTAATGCACATTCTAAGGGGTACTGTCTGCACCAATTCAGCTAATGCACATTCTAAGGGGTACTCTCTGCAACGGTTCGTAATGCAGATTCTAAGTGGTACTCTTTGCAGCAGTTCACCTAATGCAAATTCCAAGGTGTATTCTCTGCAGCGGTTCACCTAATGTATATTCTAGGCGGTACTCTCTGCACCTGTTCACCTAATGCACATTCTAAGGGGTACTCTCTGCAGCAGTTCACCTAATGCATATTCTAAGGGGTACTCTCTGCACCAGTTCACCAAATGCACATTCTAATGGATACTCTCTGCACCTATTCACCTAATGCATATTCTGAAGGGTACTCTCTTTACCAGTTCTCCTAATGCACGTTATAAGGGGTACTCTCTGCACCTGTTCACCTGATGCACATTCTAAGGGGTAGTCTGTGCAGCATTTCACCTGATGCACATTCTAAGGGGTACTCTCTGTATCAGTTCACCTAATACATACTCTAAGGGGTACTCTCTGCAGCATTTCACCTAATGCACATTCTAAGGGGTACTCTCTGCAACATTTCACTTAATGCACATTCTAAGGGGTACTCTCTGCAAGGGTTCACCTATTGCACATTCTAAGGGGTACTCTCTGCAAGGGTTCCCCTAATGCACATTCTAACGGCTACTCTCAGCAGCAGTTCCCCTAATGCACATTCTAAGGGGTACTCTCTGCACCAGTTCACCTAATGCACATTCTAAGGGGTACTCTCTGCACCAGTTCACCTAATGCACATTCTAAGTGGTACTCTCCGCCCCAGTTCCCCTAATGCACATTCTAAGGGGTACTCTCTACAAGAGTTTACCTAATGCACATTCTAAGGGGTACTCTCTGCAAGGGTTCCCCTAATGCACATTCTAACGGCTACTCTCAGCAGCAGTTCCCCTAATGCACATTCTAAGGGGTACTCTCTGCACCAGTTCACCCAATGCACATTCTAAGGGGTACTCTCCGCCCCAGTTCCCCTAATGCGCATTCTAAGGGGTACTCTCTGCACCAGTTCACCTAATGCACATTCTAAGGGGTACTCTCTGCACCAGTTCACCTAATGCACATTCTAAGGGGTACTCTCCGCCCCACTTCCCCTAATGCACATTCTAAGGGGTACTCTCCTCCCCGGTTCACCTACATACCTGTGAACCTGATACTGTCCTTCACATTCATCTCTTTTTATCCATCCTTGCTTTACATCTGGAAAGTGTCATTGATGAGTATGATTAGCCGGAGTCCTGCTTTGTAGCAAAATGCTTTGGCACATTTGCCTTCTTCAGGACCAGGACTGCCATTATCCCTTATCACATTAAGTAGTCATTATTTCATGTGTAGAAATTGTTCTTTGACCAGTAGAAAGTTCCTGCTGTTTGTTAACAAAAGTGTACAAGTTGCTGTTTTTGTCACTTCCCAGTCCTTTGATCCTACATTTCTGACCAACTAATTATAGAAGTCAAACTGTAGTTACAGCCTTACTTATCGTCACGTGTCCCCCCCTCTTTCCTACCTCGACTGCTATGAGAATTAATCAACTGACTGGACTCAAGCTCATTTTCATCTTTGGAGGTGATATTTGTTTAAACTGTATTAGCCATCTAAGGGGTTTTCTAAATAGAACCGCTCCTTTCCTTTCTTAAATAGTCTAAATTTATAGTTGAACCAGCATTTTTGCTGGGAGTAGCTCCGTAATTTTGGTATCTGTTTTAATGTCCTTGACAGATGTGTTAATCTGCAGATTCTTCCTAACTTCCTTTATGGCCACTGTGTTTTTATGTACCTTTTATGTTTATGTATTTAAGAAACACGTATTCGCTTTGCTCACTCCACTCCCCTACTCTGCCCCCAATTCCTAGCCGCCCCACTACTTCTACTTTTATTCTAACCCCTAATCACCTGACCACTAGTCCAACCCCTAATTGCCTAATTTCTAGCCCAACCCACTCCTCCCACCTCCCTCCCACCCTCCAATCCAATTACGTCCTACACTGATCCCACTCCCAACAACACATTCCAAGCCAACTCACCTCCACCCTTACACTCAACCAACCAAGAATACTAATTGTAGCATTCACTCTAAGGACTATCATATTACCCACACTCACATCCCTATCACTATAGTGCTCTACTATCACTAACCTTCCTCACAAACCAACCACGGCATAATTACTCTTATACTACTACCCACCCAGGTGCCCTCCCTCTCATACCCACTCGCACTTCTACATTTGTCCTACAATTATAAATATCACAACCACAACGTACTCACAATCATAACACCAACTCATTACACTAGGAAAAACACACATAGACCAAGCTCACAAACAATTAATATTAAAAAACACATACTGACACACTACAAACTCTGCTAACTTTTGGTGACATTCACTGAAATCCAGGTCCCCTCACAGCCAAACAAACATCTGACCTGCTGATCCTAAATCTCAATATAAAAAGCATTACCAACAAACGAACACACCTACATGCATTCATAGCCCACTACAACCCTGATATACTCACCATTACAGAGACCTGGCTTAAACCCAGTATCCAAGATAAAGACTTTCTCCCCCCAGGGTATAATACACTTAGCTCTGGTAGAACAAGCAGGAAAGGAAGAGGAGTAGCCATTCTCTTTAAAAACTCCCTTAACCTCCAGCTGCTGCACACCACACCACCCACATTTCAAAATGCTGAAGTCGTGTTTTCTGTCCTCTCCTTAAGAAACACCAAGCAAATCAATATAATATGCTGCTACATACCCCCAGCCAATAACTCACCTGCTACATACCCCCAGGCAATAACTCACTCATAATATAAGTAGGTGTGTTCTGCTTTTTTGTTAAGAATTACTGCTTTGCTGCCTACTTTTCGGCATTTTCCAGCTTGCTAAAGTTTATATCTGTATTAGAAACAGTATTTACAACACATCTAGAGCCTGTTTACTGCATTTCCTGTGTTGCACTTAATTTAAAATCTTTTTTTTCTCTTAAAACTGCATTTTACCTGACTTTGGCCTAGCACTCAAGTGTGGGGTCATTTATTGCACTGTTGTGATTATTTTGCTACTTGTGTATCTCAGCTACCTTTAAACTAAAACAAAAAAGAAAAAAAAAGAAAAAAAATCTTGCTTTTTTCCCACTTTCTGAAATTTAAGAAAGTTCAGTTACAGATTTGCTGTTCTGAACTGTTTGTAAGTTTCTTGGAGGCCAGTGCTTGCCTGGACTAAAGGGAAGTCTCTGTGTTCACCAGTGGCAGTGGTTAACACTGAACAGCCTGCCTGTCCCTGTAGGAGTGGTTACTGCGTAGAAGCTGTAGTTTTATTGGCCATTTTGGGTCAATTCTAAACTCCTTTATCTCTATCTCTTAAAACCCTGCAACCCTCTTTTAGCACGGTCTTGCGCACAGAGCAGCGTCGGGCAGCGCCGCTTAAACAAGCTTAAACTATTCCCGGCTCCACAAAGTCTACTCTTCACTTTTTCCCTTAGAGCTACTCTAAATCTCAAATTAAGCACTCTATTCTCATTCTAAAGCCCTGCACTTGCTCGTATAAGTAATCTCATAGGTAAACACAAACTAAAGCACTACATCCTCTTATACTTTCCCTATTGGTTCTTTCTGATCAGTCAATAAGTAGTTCCCTATATTATTCAGGCACGTCCAAAGGTCAGTTTCGAGTTTACTCTCCAGTCCAGCTGGTGAATCTGGGAATCTTGAGGCAATGTTACAACTGCCTTATGTATACAGACCACCCCCTCCTCCTCCCAACAAGCTCAAATATATGTGAGAGATGCACCTATATAGCCAAACTGGAGGCTAAGCTCTCTCAACCCAGTACTGGCACAGCCTGTCAGGAGGAGAAGGTAACCACACACACACCACAAATCCAGTCTCACATAGACCTATCGCATCGGCAAACCAAACACATAAACACACAAAAACATACTCAGAGGCTCTAAATAAAAATCTGCCTAAGCAGCAGAGACCTCCAAAGCAGACATCCAAGCAACACCTACCACGAAACAATATCCACGTATCAGTGTGTCACACAGTCACAGCCCTTAAGGCTAAACAACACACCTAATACATTTGTAATAGGTGACTCTATTGTCAGACACACTGACGTCCCACTCACCAGGCTGAACAAGGAAAAGGTCACTGTAAGTTGCTTGTCGGGTGCAAGGATCCGCCACATAACACAAGCACTCGGGTCACTCCAAAGCAAGTACAAGTATGACTCCGTCATTGTCCATGCTGGTGTGAATGACCCTGAGACATACCTCCCTGGACTACATGAAAAAAGACGGACAGGAGCTCTTTGATCATGTAGCCCAGGCCGGTATGACCCTGACCTTGAGTAGCATCTTACCCCTCACCAAGAATGATGCCACAGTATAAAGACAAAATGATCAATTTTAACAATTGGCTAAAGTATTGGTGTCATTCAAAGGGGATCCAGTGTCTGTCAGCCTGGGTTGACATGCTCGACAAGCCACGTTGCTTCTCTAGGGATGGCTTGCACATGTCACCCCTGGGTTTTTGAATACTGGCTAAGGCTCTTGCCTCCCTCATAGTGCCTTTTTTAGGCAAGGCTCAAAAGACAAACCCACCCCCATAGACAACACAAAGAAAAAAAAACTAAGGGTAATGCTGCTCAGTGCCAGAAGTCTAAACCTCAAGATGCACGCACTCGAGACTCTCCTCAGTATGGAGAATATCGATATCTGTGCAGTAACAGAAACCTGGTTCAAGGCTCTCGAGAGCACCCTAGCACTACCAGGCTATACTTCATACCATGCTTTCCGTCCCCAAAACTCGGACCAAACCACAAAAGGAGGGGGAGTATCCATTTTTATCAAAGATACCCACACCTCCAGGCTAGTGGCACTGCACGAAGCTTCAGAGACCATCCATGTGCAACTAACAGTGGGCAAAACTGCCTTTCAGTTTGTAGCCTGCTACAGACCACCTTCCCAAACACAGGAACCTCACTCGGCTTTCCTGAGAACACTGGAGAATATGAAGGTCTCTCCAAACACTATTATATTGGGTGACTTCAACTACCCAAACATCGATTGGGAAAACTACTCAAGCCCAAACACCCTCGCCCAACAGTTCCTAGAATTTATAAACTCAAATGCTATGGAACAACTGGTCACCACTCCCACAAGAGGGGAAAACATACTGGATCTGGTCATCACCAACATGGGGTCTCTGTGTTCCACACCAGAGGTATACCCCTCATTGGTAAGATCAGACCATAAACAAATCTCACTGGACATCCATATTCCATCCCCACCCCTAGCCAAGGAAACCACGGTGAAGAACTTCTCAAAAGCAAACTTCTCAAAACTGAGGTGGAATCCTTCAAAGCCCCCGGGCCAGTGGACAATATGGCCCAAAATGCAGAATTCTTTACAAAAGCATTCTATGGACACCTACAGGAATGCATGGAGCATGCTATCCCAAATAAAACCAAGACTCACACCTCCAAAGGCAGAAGACCTGTCTGGTGGACTCCGGCCATAAATAAGCTATACAACAGAAGGAGAAAGCTATTACATGACAGAGCAAAATCCCAAAAAGGGAAGGTGCCACTGATCAGTACTAGCAAGAAACTACAATCCCTCATAAAATCTTCTAAGGCCAGCTTTGAAAGAAAAATTGCACAAGACACTAAAGATAATCACAAGGCCTTCTTTAGTTATGTCAGAAACCTGGGAGGCAACTCCCAGATATGCTCTGAGTTAGTGCAAAATGACAAAAAATTCACTGAACCCACAGACATTGCCAATATCCTGGCAGAAAGGTTCAGTGCAGCAAACCCCCCCCCCAAAAGAGCAAATGTCTATCCCAACAGAGTGTAGCCTTCCTGGATCACAGATGCACAGGTGAGAGCTGCCCTCTCCAAAGCTAAAAACACAGCATCAATGGGACCAGACGGTGTCCCGGGCTGTGTCTTACACGAGCTCCAAGAAGAACTAAACCCTCATATAAAGTCACTGTTCAATCTCAGCCTTACTATAGGATATGTTCCCAAGGAATGGTGTACAGCAACAGTGGTCCCACTCCACAAAGGTGGTGCCACAACAGACCCCGGAAACTATCGCCCTATAAGCTTGACTAGCCTGGTCTGCAAAGCTATGGAACGTATCATCATGGAAATCATAAACAAAGACATTGGGAACCTCCAGACACTGGATCCTACCCAGTTCGGCTTTGTTAAGGGCAGATCTTGCCTCTTGAACCTGGTCGACGTCTTTGAAACAGTTACCAAAGCCATAGATGAAGGGAAGGTAGTCCACACAGCCTACCTGGACCTCGCAAAGGCCTTTGACACAATACCCCACTCGGGCATCATAAATAAGCTCACCAGCTTAAATATCAACCCCTATGTCACAAGATGGGTTGCAAACTGGCTCAGAGATAGAACCCACATGGTCAGAATAGCAGGTGCCATGTCAGACTCTAAACCAGTTACAAGTGGTGTCCCACAAGGCTCAGTCCTGTGACCTCTCTTGTTCGGTATATATTTCTCTGAGGTACAGGCTAACACGGGTGGACTATGGCTGACCAAGTTCGCAGATGACTGCAAACTGGGTGCTATAATCGACTCTCCAACTGACACAAGCATCCTCCAAAAGGGTCTCACAGAGACGGATAACTGGTGCCAGAGCCATGGCCTAAAGCTAAATGTCAAAAAGTGCATAGTCATCCCCTTTGGAAAAAACAAAGTGCCCACAAATTACCACATAGGTGGTAATCCATTAAGTACGGAAGAAGTAATTAGGGACTTGGGGACCCAAGTAGATAGCAATTTCTCCTTTGACAATCACATTGCCAAAGTGGTTAGAAAGACCTTCTATATAGCCCACCTTATCATGAAAGGGTTCACATCTAGATCAAGAGAGGTTATTGTGCCCCTCTACTCATCACTTATCAGGCCCATAATTAAGTACAATTCCCCATTTGGGATGTACCTTACCCGACACCTTCAGCAACTGGAAAGACCCCAAAAGTATCTCACCAAGAGGATCAAGGGGCTCAAACAGATGCCCTATGCAGTTCGGCTAAAGAAATTCCAGCTCAACTCAGTTGCGTACCGCCTACTCAGAGGCGATCTGTGTCTGACGTATAAAGCCATGTCCAACCCAGAATTTAATGGACATGCTTCACCTCAGGAAATCTAAATCTCTTAGAGCTACATGCTCCAGGGACCTGAACCTCAGCACAGAAATAAATAGGACATGCTGGAGGGACAGATTCATATCTCAAACAAGGCAGAATTCAAATTTCATCAATTGGATGTGCACAGACAATTATGTTTTTATTTGCACAGAACGAAAGACCTCAGAAAATCTGATCAGTTGTTTCATTTTCGGAAAACAGAATGGGGTCTCCTGTTTCCAAAGTCACATTGTCCAGGTGGATTTCCAGTTGTATTTCTTTCATTTATTCCTCAGGGGGAAAAGATTTACTGTTCCGGGTGAAGGCTCACTCTACTCGGTCTGTATCTACATCTACATCTACAGCTTTTCAGGCAAGATTGTCTATGGATGATATTTGTGCTGCGGCTACTTGGGCATCTCCTCACACCTTTTTTACTCATTAAAAATTAGATGTGGTATCTAGGGGCAGTTCTTCCTTTGGTTCCACAGTGCTCAGGAGTATTTTCCACTGAGCCTCCCGGGATTTAGGTGCTGGGGACGCTGTCCCACGGGTAAGAATGTAGGCGAGATTGGACTACATAACATCAAGAAGTTATGTACTCACCATAACATTCAATGTATGTAGTCCATCTCGCCTCACATTCTTACTTAACCCCCCCCTCCTTCCCCCGTCCTGAAGGATCTGGAGGTTAGGCCTGGTTTCAGAGTTCCCTTCATTCTTGGTTTGTTCTTCCTTCCTTAGGTGTTGTTATGCATGGAGAATGAGTGCTGGTGCTCGCAGCAAACTAGATCTGGGGATAGAGAGCAGTGCAGCATGGGATACCATCTTAGCCCAGCCAATAGAAAGAGTTTGAGCAAAAAAGTATGGCCGAGTCTGAGCCGACATTCGGCTCCGAACCCACGGGTAAGAATGTGAGGTGAGATGGACTACATACATCGAACGTTATGGTGAGGACATAACTTCTTGTTTTCCTATTTTCTAATGGCTTTGCAAATGTTGTTCAACTGACTGTCTCGCAAAAGAATTGAAATTTCTTTTGCAGTTGTGATCATGCATGGAAACTGTGGAAAAACAACTATTTATCTACTAATGAAGACCAGTGTACTAAATTGTGCAATTTCACTGAGCAAACTATCCACAAGCACAAAGCTAAATACTTTAAATTAAAACAAACCAATGTCTTATCCCTTAAATTCAGCTAAGCTTCTCTAGTGAGAAGTGAAAAACATCATCAGTAGAACTCCTCCCCCAGTGCCTACATCCTCACATCTGCTCCAATGCCAACCTTTCCCTTGAGCCTTTCTAAAAGAATTCTGTAACCTGCCACTCGCTCACCACTTTTCCTGCATTGTCACTCTCAGTACCCCCCTTTATCTTCCTGTCTTTTACTTAACCAAAGTTACAACAAAACAAATGGCACCCTTTTGAACAAATGCCACTTGACTCCCCTACTGGCTCAATAAACTTTCTCCTTGGTTTTTGTACCACTTTAGAAACTTCATTACTGTTCATCTGAAACGATGTACAAACTAGTGAAGCCAAAAAAAACAATAAAATAAACTGGTACAGGGAATCCAAAGGAAAGCACAAATCCACAGGTCCACAAGTTGTAAGAGTGTTGTCTTAACGCAGTATTTATTAAAGAAACAAAAAAGCGTTTTCGCTACCAACAGTGTAGTAGCTTCCTCAGAGACAATGAGAAGTAACAGTGCAGAGTACCAATGTAAATTCAAATATTTGGCGCCAGACTGCTTAAAACAAATTAAGCTCATTAGCAAGGCAAACCAAACGTCATTTCCTTCTTTTTAAAATAAGCGATAAAAAATTACCAATTCCTTCCCAAAGGATAGTAATAATCTAAGCATGTAAAACATAGAAACATTAATCATCACGTACTACAATTGTGTCAATAAGAAGTCACAATAGTAACTTAATAGAAAAGTACGATGTTTTTTGTGTCAAACACATTGTTTCTATTTAGAAGTGTTAAACTAGATGACAATTCAAATAGTAAAAGTTATTTAAGATAAATTCTTTTGGGGGATTCTTTATTTTCGTTTCATTCATCCAGAGCACAATAGTTGATTTACTAACACTGCATTTTTCAACAACTTATAAGTGTTCTTTTTACTTAGATGCCCTAGTTGTATATTTCAATTATATACGCACTTCCATGCATTGGTTTCTTCCTCATTATTTTATAAGTGTTCTGTTTACTTAGATGCCCTAGTTGTATATTTCAATTATATACGCACTTCCATGCATTGGTTTCTTCCTCATTATTTTATAAGGGAATACATCAGCAGTGTATTTCACACATTGTAATCTGCCTAGTGCCTTCCTGTACTATATCTCCCCCTTTTTCCTTGTATAAGTTACAGTTTTCACCAACTTTCTAATCCTGGTTATATTTAGACTTGGGTTAATATGTGTTGCTGTTCACATTTACACAATATGTTTATCAAATGTTCATCAACTGATTTTTATGGAATTTTAACATAGACTGCATTGTTTTTATATCCTTGGTATTTATATCTGAGCCACACTTTATGTATAACCCTTTTTTAGTTATTTCAAGTTATTTAAATAGGATTACACTTTTGTGCGCACTCTAGTTACTGCAGTTAGTTTAGCGCATTTCCACATTGTAGTGACCATTGCAAGTGCAACACTCTACAATAACAATCTAAAACCATCAATTTGGTTTTACACTAAGTCCAACATTCGCACTCTAACACAATAGTGCAATTAGTGGTTTACATCTACTGTTGAGTCCTTGACATAATGAGTCTGCATTGTTATATCTTTTTTCAAAATGATACGTTTAAATGAAGTTTTATTGGGTCGAGGATCTCCCGGCCCTAGCGTATTCTACTTACTGTGGTCAGTGTAGCGCACTTCCACACTGAAATCTCCGTTTAAGAGGTATAATTTTAAATCTTTAAAATTACAACTTAAAATTACAATTTGTTCTCACACTTAGACAAACATACACATCTGTTTAAAAAAGTGTAATCATTTATATAATTATTGTTGAGGTTCTTATTTCCCATAAGATTGTATGGTCCTTATGTGTTTTTAAAAAAAAAAAAAAAAAAAATGTCATTTCTATATGATTTTTTCAAAATGTTTGGTGTCGACCTGAGCGCTTCCTTTGCGCATGGATACTTTTAAGCTTGTACAATTTACTATTTGAATTGTCATCTAGTTTAACACTTCTAAATAGAAACTGTGTTTGACACAAAAAACATCGTACTTTTCTATTAAGTTACTATTGTGATGACTTATTGACACAGTTGTAGTACGTGATGATTAATGTTTCTATGTTTTACATGCTTAGATTATTACTATCCTTTGGGAAGGAATTTGGTCATTTTTTATCGCTTATTTTAAAAAGAAGGAAATGACGTTTGGTTTGCCTTGCTAATGAGCTTAATTTGTTTTAAGCAATCTGGCGCCAAATATTTGAATTCACATTGGTACTCTGCACTGTTACTTCTCATTGTCTCTGAGGAAGCTACTACACTGTTGGTAGCGAAAACGCTTTTTTGTTTCTTTAATAAATACTGCGTTAAGACAACACTCTTACAACTTGTGGACCTGTGTATTTGTGCTTTCCTTTGGATTCCCTGTACCGGTTTATTTTATTGTTCATCTGAAACAATTTTTTGACCTCAGCCTCACAACTAACACCTTTCCCTCAGCATGGAACCCCATGTATTTGTTATTATTTGTTCTATCAGGCGAGAGAACTGTTTTCAATATTTTAATTCAACTCTTTCTTTTTGCCGCACACGCTAAACCCAACCAGAGTTGTGCACGCGGGACCATTACAAGCCTCTGTTTTATGGGACTACTAGAACTCCCTTTTTTTTTGTAGACTTTATTGTACTGCATATGCTAGAACCTATCGGCATAGTGCACAAGGAACTGTTACAAACGGTTCCATTGCCACGTAGCTGAAAATACCTTCTGGCACTACTCTGTCCTATGGGCAGAACTTAGCAAGCCTTCTGCAATATACGCGTTGTACCTACTTTACACCCACTATAGTGACAAGGTCCATATTACCTCTGTGCTAATAATCATTAAAACCAGTACAATGTATTATTACTTGTAAAAGCGTAATCCTTCTTAGCGACTCTTATATGGACCCTTGTAAAATTATTAGTTTGTAGCGGACTGTCTGATTTTTTTTCCCACCAGTGAAGAATAATCATCTAAAGTATTGTGCTCTGTTCATGTAATAGCTGTATCTGTACAAGCAAAGTCTGTAGCGTAATTTACTATTGCTGTTTTTACTAGTTTCCCCTTAGCTTATCTCCACCCTGTTATACTCTTCTTAATGAACCAGTACACAGGACCTGATAAGAAGGGAATTAAGCTATGCATTATAGTTTTAGAACTCTGAAATCTCTATGCAGTATCTGATAAAAGTTGGTATCTTAATATGTCTTAACACACAAACAGAATATTGTGATTTCCTGCTGAGTCAGTACATGTTACTGTGTCTGTGTAAATTTTTTGCTTGTGCTGTCTACCTATTGTATTGTTTGCCTCACTAGCTCATTCTCTCTCTATATATGTACCAGCCTTTGTGTTCCTGCATGTCCCTGCACCTGACCACCTGAATGTGCCCTGTTTTGATGCACAAGGGAAATATTCCTGTGTAAAGAATTGACCTACCAGCTCCCTGAGTGACCTCCCTGAAAAAAGACAGTGAAAGTATGTGTTACTGCACCTACTTGAAAGATTGTATCCATAACAATAATTAAATACACTGCTAAGTTAGGTAAGGTTCCCAGTCAGGTTAGCCAGCAGCCAAACTACCTCCCTCCCTCTTACAGCACTCTTCTGACCCCTAACTTTTAGTTTTTGTTTTTTACCCTACTTTCCTCATACTTTTATTTCCCTTCTCCCTCAGCCTGATATCCCCTAAGGTGACTTATTTAATCCAATAAGGTGTCTGACCACCAGGTGGTGCCTTAATATTAACCTTCTGCCCTTAGTTTCTTCATCCTCTCTTTGCCATATCTCCCTAACTAAGCTTTCTGTCCTTTACTTCACCTTTTCCTGATCTAATCTCCCCAACCAAGTCCCCAGCTTCCTTTTGACTCACTGGCTTCCCGATCTTCTATACCCTAAGGCATCTTAAATCTCTGTCTACTCCTCGTACATCTGTAAATCTATACTTGCTAAGCCTTTTATCGTTCTCCTACACCTCTTACCTTCAGACTCACTTGCAGTCTCTATATTTCACGGATTGTCTTTCTCAACAGACCTTTTCTTTGTCTCTTCCCACTCCGTTCGCCCTGCGGGCTCACTCCGCTTCCCTACCCTGCCCCCAATTCTCACCCACCCCCAGTACTCCTACCTTTATTCCTCCAAAGCCACACCCCTATAAGATTTTGCTCTAATCCCCCTAATCTACTCATTAACCCCCCTACCTCCCTTAACACAGTGCAATAGGTAGACAACACATAGTACTACCTACCTCCCATTCCTCCTGTTCCAAAAGACCACCTACATATTCATTTCTGTGCCTCCCTAATAACACCACCTATCATTCTTCTCCCACTTATTAATCCCACTATGTCCATGTCTCTCACCCCACACCTATTTCAATTACTTCTCTTGCTCTCACTCCTTCCTTCTCTTACAACTGCCCATCTCCTAACCTCCTATGAACAACCTCTATACTCCACCCTTCCCTTCCCCTCCAAACACACTTCTACACCACCCCTAGCCACCTCTCTAAACTTCCTAAACATCATATCCAAACCAAGCTACCTATTTCCCAAATATCATAGACTAGCACCCATTACATATACCAATCAAAATATTAAAAAACTACCTGACTATTTTAGAAAACCCCTTTACCCTAAACATATTATATACCTTCACTCCCTAATAGATGGGGACATACATCCTAACCCTGGCCCAAACCATACCTCTACCACTGAAAAATGGAATCCAAACACTAGTAACTCCGTAGCCCCCTCCAAGCCTTCTTACTCTCTCATAGCACATCTCAATATACGCAGCATTACCAATAAAATTCCTCACCTACACACCCTCCAAGACGTCCATCAATTTGATATCCTATGCTTATCTGAAACTTGGCTAAAACCTACTGTAAAAGACAATGAAGTAACCCCACCTGGTTACAATATCATTAGAAATGACCGCACCACCAAAAAGGGAGGTGGGGTCGCAATCCTCTATAAAGCAAAATTAAAAGTTAACACAGTAGACCTTAATCCACCTTTTGACAACAGAGCTGAAATACTAATCTCTAAATTTCAGGTCAACTCTTGCAAAGCTATAAATGTTATTTGTTTATACCTACCTCCAGGAAACATCAATACCCTTGAAAATATCCTTAAATAATTTTCTATTAATCTCCCACAAGAAACCATAATCGTAGGAGCCTGTAATATCGACTGGCAGTCCTGTAATAATACACCCCACCACCCATATTAACTTATACGGCTTCTCACAAACTATTAACTCCCCTACCAGAACTAATAAACCTAACAACAAAGAAAGTACCTTGGACTGGATACTTACTAATAATCCTCATCAAACTTACAAAGTAGGAACCCTCCCAGATGATCTAAGTGACCACTCCCTAACCTATATTATCAGATATAAAACTAACCTACCTCACCCTAACACTGTCAGAACAGTACGCAACAAAAAGCAATTTAACCTTCAACTCTTCCAGACAGAACTTAATCAATGTAATCGGTCCCCACTAAAATCTCTCCCACTTGATGAATCAGTAACCTATTTTAATGCCGCATTCCTAGCCATCCTGAACCACCATGCCCCAGTACGCTCTGTTAGATGTAAAGCTAAACCAGCCTCCTGGCTCTCTAATGCTACTAGGCAAAAGATCCTTCTGAGAAACAAAGCCTGGACAAAATGGCATACTACTAAAAATCCAACAGATCACCAAACCTTTAGGCAACTTAGAAATCGCACTAAAAAAGCCATCATGTTAGACAAAAAGAACTTTTACCTCCAGGCACAGCAGACCTATCAAATAAAACCTCAAAAGTTCTGGAACACCACTAACAAACTTCTTTACCCAGGACAATCTATCACTCCCAACCCACTAGGCTCTGACCTAGAGAGTCCCATTCACACTGCCAATGCCTTTAACTCTTTCTTTACCAATGCCATCCAAACTCTTGCTAGCCACTTATCTCCAGATACCACAAATCTGCCTACTTCATTTTCAAACCCTCCCCCATCATTTCAGTTACAACCTGTGTCTACTTCTAGTATATGCTCCCTTCTCCAAAAACTAAAACCTACCCCCCCTCAGCTGACCAACTCCCAGCTGAACACCTTCAAAAAGGAGCTAAAGCCATTGCCTACCCCATATCCATTCTGATCAATAGAACCATAAGTGAAGGAAATATCCCATCAATCTGGAAAATTTCTTACATTATTCCACTACACGAAGGTGGAAATTCTTATGACTTCTCTACCCTTCGTCCTATAGCTCTACTATCTCCTCTAGCAAAAAGTATGGAAAAGTGTATCCATAAGCAACTTCTTAACCACCTCCTTCAAAACAACTTACTTGCCAACTGTCAACATGGCTTCAGACCTTATCACAGTACCACCACTGCCCTATTATCATTCACAGATTGTATTAACCATAACCATAACAAAACTGTTCTTTCCTCTGCAGTATTCATTGAGTTATCCAAAGCTTTTGACATGGTTAATCACCAACTCCTTTTACTTATAATGAAATCTCTATCACTTAATCCCTTAGCCATAAATTGGTTCAAATCTTACCTAGAAAACAGACAGCAGGCTGTACTCTGGCACAGCAATCTTTCTAATCTCCTTCCCATCTCCCTTGGTGTCCCTCAGGGCTCCAAATTAGGTCCTCCTTTTTTCCATTTTTATTAATGACCTTCAGTCAGCAATTCCACACACTACCTGCATTCAATATGCAGGTGACTGTTATCATCTGCTCAGCCACTTCTCAAACCGAATTACAGACCCTTACCCAGAAAGTATTTAATACGGTTGAAAACTGGATCCTACCCAGTTCGGCTTTGTTAAGGGCAGATCCTGCCTCTTAAACCTGGTTGATTTCTTTGAAACAGTCACCAAGGCCATTGACGAGGGGAAGGTGGTCCACACAGCCTACCTGGACCTCGCAAAAGCCTTCGATACAATACCCCACTCGGGCATTATAGATAAGCTTACCAGCTTAAATATAAACCCCTATGTCACTAGATGGATTGCAAACTGGCTCAAGGACAGAACCCACATGGTTAGAATTGCTGGAGCCATGTCAGACTCCAAACCAGTTACAAGTGGTGTCCCACAAGGCTCAGTCCTGGGACCTCTCTTGTTCGGTATATATTTCTCGGAGGTACAGGCCAACATGGAAGGACTGTGGCTGACCAAGTTCGCAGATGACTGCAAACTGGGGCCATAATCGACTCTCCAGCCGACACAAGCATCCTCCAAAAGGGCCTCATAGAAACAGACAACTGGTGCCAGAGCCATGGCCTCAAGCTAAATGCCAAAAAGTGTATAGTCATCCCCTTTGGCAAAAACAAAGTGCCCACAAATTACCACATAGGTGGTAATCCATTAAGTACAGAAGAAGTAATTAGGGACCTGGGGACCCAAGTTGATAGCAATCTCTCATTTGACAACCACGTGGCCAAAGTGGTTAGAAAAACATTTTATATAGCCCACCTAATCATGAAGGGATTCACATCTAGATCAGGGGAGGTCATCGTGCCTCTTTACTCATCCCTCATCAGGCCCATAAATTAGTACAATGCCCCTTTTGGGATGTACCTTACAGCAACTGGAAAGACCCCAAAAGTACCTCACCAAGAGGATCAAAGGGCTCAAACAGATGCCATATGCTGCCTGGTTAAAGAAACTCCAGCTCTACTCAGTGGCATACTGCCTGTTCAGAGGCGATCTGTGCCTGACGTATAAAGCCATGTCCAACCCGGAATTAATGGACATGCTGCACCTCAGAAAATCCAAATCCCATTGAGCTACGCGCTCGAGAGACTTGAACCTCAGCACTGAAATAAATAGGACATGCTGGAGGGACAGATTCATAACCCAGAGGCTCCCTTCATTCTGGAATAAAATCCCAGTCCTGGTTAGACAGAGTCCCTCATTGACTCTCTTCAAGAGGAATCTTGATGAGTGGATGGGAGATCGTAGGTTTACCCTGGGTATCACTTCTGTGTCACAGTTAGACAGAGGCACAGTATGCTAACCTCGAAAAAGGGCATAGCAAAATAAATTTAAAATGGGTGGCGAAAGCCAAACACATTCTGGCTAGGCTTATAAATGCCCTAGGGCAGATAGCCTAGTATGAACCTATGAACCTATGAAAATGGTTCACAAACCGTTGCCTCCTCCTAAACCCAAAAAAAACTCAACATCTACTCTTCTCACCAACCCGTAAGTCCATCCCCATACATTTCACACTTGCATCTAACAATGGTATTCTTATTTCTCCCGACCCTACTACCAAACTCCTAGGAATAACAATAGACAATAACCTCAACTTTGATAGTCATATTAACAGTACAATAAAAACAGTCAACAAGAAACTAGGATCCCTCTATAGAATCAAACCCTTTCTTACACCAGTAGCCAGGACTGCTATAGCCAGAACTCACCTAATCTCTACTTTACTCTATGCTTCACCCATTTATACGAATCTTTCTAAAAACAACCTCAACAAACTGACAGTATCCTGTAATAATATTGTCAGATTTGCTACTGACTCTCCTTTCAGAACTCACCATTGCCTTAATAAACAACTTGATTGGCTAGAGTTTCTACACCATCTCCAATTTCTACAGCTTGCTATAGCCCACAGGACCCTGTATCAACCCACCAATACTCTAATACTGTCAAGCCTCTTTACCCCCTACAACAATCCAAAAAATTTACGCTCATCAAACAAACTTCTGTTTAACACTTGCAGATCCAACAACTCAGCAGGTGACTCCCTGTTCTCTAATACTGTTAGAAAGCTATGGAATTTACTACCCTCTGAACCCACAACTCTGTCTGCTCTTACACTTTTTAAAAAGAAACTCAAACTATACCCCAATACACACTGGTTATGTTCCTGCACTAATCCTGACTAACTTTCTTACTTCTCACCAATAACTACCATACATCATAGTCTAACCCCTATAGTTTTCCTTTTACCATAAAACTGCTAATGAATTTCATAAATATATGTATACAACATCCTCGTATTAATATTATTCCTTTCAGTTTACTGTCCTTGCTATGAACAGTCAGAGTATGGTAGTTAGTATTTATCTAACAATGTTCAACTATTTGCTATTTTTTTTTTTTTTTGAAGAAAGGAAAAAAAAAATTTATTTTTTAGTTCTAACTACAATTTTTATTTTGTATGTATCTTTACTGTTATTTCCTTCTTTATTGTATTTTGTAAGTTTCTTAGAGCTTTTCTCCCCGGGCCTCTACTGAAAATGGACATGTATCCAGTTAGACTAGCCTGGTCAACAAATGTAAAATAAAATAAAATAAATAAAAATAAATGTATAAGGATCCTAAACCTACTTCAGAGCCATCTTAAAACTCTCTAGACTAGTCAAAGTACAGGAGAAGCTCATTTGTGCCCGACGTAGTACCTAACTACAAAAATACCACTTACTGTCCACCAGACAACATGGGTTTAGGGAAGGTTGAAGTGCACATGACTCCACTATAGACATCATATTCACCAAGTCCAAAGGAGTAAAGGCCCCTTCTAAACAGCTGTACAAACGATTCAAACTCAGAATCCAAAAAGCTTTTGTTGACTAAAACAGGTAAGCACGTTCGCGGAAAGTATTCTTCTCCAGACCATTAACTGACCAAGACATTTAAAAAGTAAACAGACTTGGAATACTGAAAGAGGTAACTGCAAAAACAGGAATGCAGGCAAGAGGGCTTGAGGCACGCACACAGTAGTAGTTTCCAAAGTTTATTCTTCAGACTTTGCTTCAAACAAACGATAAAAACAATAAAAAACAGTAACCATAAAGTGCTTTTCGTCTCACCCCTTAGTGAGACTTCATCAGACAGTTGCAACAAGAATGTTTCAAACAGTATATACAAGTTCAAACCACATCAACTTCCTCCCAGCAAAAGGCAAACCCGCCCCCAAGGTTAGCAGGAAAGAACAATTAACCTATTGTATGCTGCTTTAAAAATCCACCTTCTTGCAAAACAAATATGTATGCAGTAAATATATTTGTATATGTGTAAATATAACTATAGCTCATCAGTTCGAAAACACTCTTAAAAGACCTTTTAAAAGTATATTCAGAAAAATTTAAAAACCATGCTAACATTAAAACCAATAGTTAAGGTAACAGTAAAAAGTGAGAAGTCAAGAATGAAGTGTAAAATTGAAAACAGTATAAAATAAAATACTATACCACTGTGTGAAAAAGTATTAAGTATTAAAATCTTAAATAACTTTCAATAGTAATTAATAATGACAGTTCTAAAAAGTAGGATGAAGAAATATATAACAAAACACTTATATTAGCCCCATGTTGTCTGAATTTAAAACCATCAAGCTAAAAAGCTATAAAGACTGGAGCAGATAAAACCATCCTGTAAAGGACATCTGGTGAATATGATAAAAGATGAAATAAGAGTGTACACATTCACATAAACAACTCTAAATGCAAACACATTCATGTATAGATAACAACTAAGTGAATGTGAATAACCATGTATGTGTATAAACATGTATATACCTAACTGAACAAATAAGTACATGTTTGACTATTTAGATAAATATTTAACATACCCTGTTTAAGCAAAAATATGAAACCTTTCTTGCAGGCTGAAGTGAGTAAGGTATATATTCACCTCATTAATCTCTTCAGCTTAAGATGCAAGATATGGAATAAACGTCATTCAGTCCTGGCGGGTAGCAGGCCTTAGTACGAAGTTGCCATATTAATTCCAGTTTTTCTAGGAATAATGAACTAGGGCCACCCCTTCCATCACTCGTAACCTGATCAATCACTCTAAATGCCTTTACATCCCCTCTCAGGTACTTCGTTATTTTAACTTGTTCCACTATCTTCCCTTCTGTTTCAGTTCTCAGCTTCTTCTGATTTCCCCAGTTTGCTGCCATTACTGCTGTCTTGTATATGCTTAGTTTCATCCCATGTGCTTACAGTTTTGCATTCCGTTCCCCTTGCCTTTGCTGAAGTTCTTGCTCAGAGTCTGTCTGTAATGCCACTTCATCTGCATACAGCAACTGTGTTGATCTGTCCCCTCCAACCTGTTTGCTAATGTAGCCATCACCAGTATGAAGAGCAGTGGGCTCAGAGCTGAACCCTGGTGTACACCAACTCCCACAGGTAACCTCTCTGTGAGACAGAATACTTTTCGTACTTGTCATTGGGTCCTTGACATAGCTTGCATTAATTCTATCAATGTTTCTGGGAACCAACGCAGTACTGTCCAAAGCGGCTTTCTTGGGACCTTGTCATCTGCTTTCTGCATGTCTAGGAATGCCCAGCTGGATTGGTTCCTCATCTCCAGCTTCTTAACTGTCTCACTGCAAACATCCGGTCAGTTGTTATGCATCCTGATCTGAATCCGAACTGCCCCTGTCCCATCTTACATCCGACTGCTCGGCAAATCCGTTTATCAGTCACCATCTCCAGAACTTGCACACAATGTGACAGGAGTTTGATACCTCTGTACTGCCCACAGTTGTGGATGTCCCCTTTGTTCTTGTATACTGGCATGAGTATGCTTATTCTCCAGTCATCTGGGATACAACTTTCTCTCCACACTGCTGTGGGTACTCTCAGGAGCCATTTCTCCCCTATCTCACCCAGCATCTTTATCATATCTGCTGTGACCTCATGTCACCTCATCTGAGCCTGCTGCTTTCCCTGACTTCATTGTCCTTTGTGCTAATCTTACTTCTTCTAGGGTGGGCTCCTCTTTTTCTCTCATCTTAGACTGTCTGGGGTTAGTACCGCTTCTGTGGGGTTTTCTTCATTCAGAAGCTGCTGGAAATACTCCTTCCATCTGCCTTCGATGCCCTGTGGACTGATGAGCAGGTTGTTGCTGGCATCCCTTATGAAGGGTGTCTGACTAACTTCTTTATCTTTCTGTCTTTGCCTTGCAATCTGATATAGTTTTTGTGCCCCTTACTGAGTCACTTTCCAGAAGTGGCTAAGTGCCTCCGATGCCCCTGTTCTTTGCTATTGCAACTCTCTTCTTGCTTCTTTGTTACCCAACCAGTATTCCTTCCTAGCCTGGATGGGCTTTTCTATCTCCCACTTTTTCCTGCACTACTTCTTTCCTTTGATTACTTTCTGGGCTTCTACATTTCACCACCAGCTTTCCTTATGTACCTTATTTCCGTATCTGTCTTGTAGATGTTCTTCGTGTTTCACTGTTGCAGTCATTACATTTGGGTAATCCTGCTGGCAGGTTGCCCTCAGTCATCCCGATTTCCAAAGTCCTGGATCCTGCGTCGGCTGCTGTCGCCCCCACCCTTATGTCAGGTCGTCAGGGGTATAAAAGATGCAGCCGGCGCCATTTTCTTTAGTCTTTCTTGCCACGCGGTACCCAAAGCAGAAGCAGTTCGCAAGTGCCGGTCGGCTGACTCCTGAGATTTTCGTATTCGAGTTTCAGATCCGAAGTCTTCAATAAAGCTAAGTACCCCATTGGGGAAACTTTTTTCTTGCTCCGGACCGATGTCAGAAAAAGTTAATAATTGTATTTCTTGTGGAAAGCAAATACCTCATAAGGACTTTCATTCTTACTGTATTCCTTGCCTAGGCCCTGATCACAATGTTGCTGGTTGTCAGTTTTGTGCTAGACTTAACCAACGCACTATTAAGTGTCGGTATGATTTTGCTTTAAACTATTTTGGACGCCGGTTTAATTATCCAGAAATGTCATCGGATAGCCATCTGACTACCGGAGTTCACAAAAAACGCAAAGAAAAGGAGAGAGATAGACAACCGAGGCCCTAAACCGACGACGAAGCTTCTCCTAAGCCAGTCGCCGGTTCACCGGTTCTCAGTGAGGTGCTTTTGCAGCCCCTGACACCCGCTACTTTAGAGTTGCAGCCCGCTACCGACTCCCACGTGGAGTCGGCCATGCTGCTGGAAACTCAAGGTATTGGAGCATCGGCTACTATTCCTTCAAATGGGTCTGGAGCCGCTGAGCAGGCACCGGCTTCTGAGGGTGTATTCAGACCTAAACATCTTTACATTAAGCCAACCTCAGCTTCAAAGGCAAAGACTAAAGCACCTTCTAAAGCAAAGAAACAAATTCAAGAGCTACGTGGCAGGCCTCCATGCCCAAAAAACAGATGCTCAAAATGACCGAAGACCTAATTACCTTAATCAGGGGTTCACATCCCCCGCCTGATAAGAGGCCTAGGCAAGAGACTGACTATGAATATTCAGATCAGGTTTCTATTTCTTCTGATTCCTCTTCTGATCAGGAATATTCTCTTCCCCCCCTATGAGGATTCTGATACTGAAGAATCTATTCCTTCAGCTTCTCCTCCAGAGGACTATTCTTTTGGGGAAACCTTGTATACTATGAGAGAGCATTTCCACTGGGAGAGCCAAGATTTTTCAGAATCTAAAAAGAGGCTCAGGGATTTCCTTTTGCTACCTCAACACAGGCCACTAGCCATTCCACCTGTGTTAGATATTGTAGAGGATGTGTTTTCAGAGTCTAGTCTTACTCCTGACTCCTTACCTCCAGCTCCTGTTAAGCCTGACAGATATTACAGAGTTCCTGACTCTTATAAATTCCTTTTTAAAAACCCTACTGCAGACCCAGAAACTATTTCACAGGGTCCCAAAGGAGTTAAGGCTTCCACTGCAAAAAACCCTACCCCCTCTGACAGAGATTCCAGGGCACTGGATAGATGGGGAAAAAAGGTTTACACATCTGCTACCTTGGCTATAAGGGCCTTAAACTGTCAGTTTCATATGCTCAAATATCAGCAACATGTCATGGCATTGCTTAAACAGAAAATGTTAAACTCTGAATGTGCAGAAAACAAAGGAATGCAGGATTTATTGCATGCAGCTGAACAAGTTGGAAAGCATACTTTGCAATGTGGTTTTGATTCTTTGGAGGCCTCCTGCAGGGCTGCAGTTATGGGTTCTGTGATTAGGAGGCATGCTTGGTTAAAGGAACAAAGTCTGCCTGATCATGTCAAAGTTAAATTATTAGATGCACCTTTACAGCATGATACTTTGTTTGGTGTTAAGGCAGAGGAGGTGTTAAAGAAAATGGAGGACAAAGCTAAATCTATGCAAACTGTCAAAGATTTTTTACAAGTACAGCCATCTAGGTTTAGTAGACACTGGCCTGCAAAGAATTGGTCCTTTCCTGTGTCAGACAGACCTCAAGGGGCAGATCCAGACGCCCTAGAGGCAGATCCCAGGCGCAAGGTTCCTACAGGTCAAAACAATGGGGTGCTTCTACCTCCAAAGTTGGAGAAGACAAATCACAACCATACAGGAAACAGTCCCAATGGCTTCCACCTACCTGCACCAAGCACTTATCTCCTGGCAGCACCCTTAGGGAGAAAATTAGCACTTTTTTCTCAAAATAGGCTCATTATAACCCAGGGCAAGTGGGTTCTATATATCGTGTCACAAGGGTGCAAGTTCAATTTCCATACCCTGTCAAAGGCAAACGGCTGGCTAAATCTGCCAAAAAATCAATGGGCAGAGGCACAAAAACAAGTCTGATCCCTCATGGACATGGGGGCCATTCAACAAGTACCAGAGCAAGAGCACGGACAAGGATTTTACTCAAGACTGTTCTTGGTACCCAGAAAGGATAAGACCTGGAGACCAATACTGGACCCCAGAAAGGACAAAGCCTGGAGAGCAATACTGGACCTATCTATTCTGAACACATTCCTGGATATACCAAAATTCAAGATGATGACTTTGCAGCAGCTTCTGACCATGCTGGGCAAGGACGCTTGGCTGGTGACTCTAGACCTAAAAGAGGCATACCTGCATGTCCCAATCAGACAGTTATGCAGAAGATACCTCAGATTCAAGGCTGGCTCAGTGCATCACCAATTCTCTGCACTGCCCTTTGGCTTATCTACTGCGCCCAGGGTCTTTACAAAGTGCCTGGCACCAGTAATTGCATTCTGCAGACAAAGAGAAATACAAATATATCCTTACTTGGACAACTGTCTAATTCAAGCAGAGAACAAGGACATTCTTCTGGCGTTTGTGAAAAGACTTCTAACATGCCTAGGGTACACAGTCAACGAAAAGAAATAAAAACTAGTACCCTCTCAAGAGATAATATTCCTGGGTGCAAGCTTAAATACAACTGCCCAGATGGCTTATCTCACACCAGACAAACAAAGGCAACCGACTACCTATTTCAAAATGTTGGCAACAAAGGCCCAGTTATCTGCAAGAAAAATTCTGCAGGCTTTGGGCTTCATGGCATCCTGCATCCTACTAATTTCATATGCAAGACTGCATATGAGGAAACTGCAATGGTACCTAAAAAGTGTTTGGACTCAACATTGCCACAGACTGGAAACAATGATTAGTCTCATTCCCTGCCTACAACAGGAGTTTCGATGGTGGGCAAAGGCTTTTCACCAAAACAAGGGACAGCCATTCACATTACCCCCAGCCAGGCAGACACTAACAACGGATGCATCAGATTATGCCTGGGGGGCCCACATGGCAGGAAGATGCATTCAGGGCACATGGTCCTCAACTTAAATGCATCTACATAACAATCAAAAAGAGATGCTAGCTGTTCAGAATGCCCTGACAGCATTCAAGGTCCTACTTCATCCGGGACAACTACTGATAAAGACAGACAACACCACAGTCATGTGGTATATACACAAGCAGGGAGGCACACATTCTTACCCACTTTGCAGACTAGCCATGACTTTGTTGGGACACAGCATTAACTTACCAAGTGCATCTGCAGGCACAATTCCTGCCAGGAAGGAAAAATACTCTGGCAGACGAACTAAGCAGAAACCACATGGATCCCCACGATTGGCAGCTGGATCCACAAATCTTCAACATGATAACAAGGAAATGGGGATCCTTGGACATAGATCTATTTGCCTCCCCTCACAACTACTAACTAAAAAGATTCTGCACAAGGACTTATCACAGACAAACATGGAAAGTGGACACTCTATCTTTCAGCTGGAAAATGCTATCAGTATATGCCTTTCCCCCACTGCCTCTCCTCCCCAAGGTACTCCTAAAGGTCAAACAGGAGAAGCCAAAAATTATACTGATTGCCCCAGACTGGCCCCACCAGTACTGGTTTCCAATCCTAAAGAACTTGTCTCAGTGCCCAGCTTGGACCTTACCTCAAGTACCTCCTCTACTGTTCCAGCAAAACAATCAGATCCTGCACAGCCAACTCAGGACTTTAAACCTGGCAGCATGTCGCATAATGTAGTTATACAAAACACACCTCTCAGTAAAGCTGTGATGGATGTCATTTTGGAGGCCAGAAGGCCTAGTACTAGAAAATCTTATGCTGGAAAATGGAAGAGATTCTGTACTTGGAACCAGGCACAAGGAACTGATACAGCTGTGCCAAATATTCCTCAGATTTTGCAATACTTAACTGAGATGCTGGACAAAGGCCTATCTTTTTCATCTATTAAAATTCATGCCTCTGCCATTTTGGCTCATTACAATACAGAGCTACCAATCTTTTCTCATCCCTTATTAAAACAGTACCTCAGAGGAGCCAAAAATATAAGACCTCCAAGGAAATCACCAATGCCTGCATAGGACCTCAACTATGTCTTGGAAAAACTCACCCTGCCTCCTTTTGAGCCAGCTGCTACTGCTGATATAAAGTTTTTATCTTGGAAGACAGCTCTGCTGCTAGCAATAACGTCTGCAAGACGAGTTTCAGAGCTACAGGCACTCATGGCTGTGGAAACTTTTATCCAGACAGGGTTTCTCTGAGGACAAACCCAACATTTATGCCTAAGGTGGTGTCCAGTGTGGCTCTTCCAAACTATTCATCTGCCAACTTTTTATCCAAATCCGCAGAACAAGGGGGAGAGAATTCTGCATTCTTTCGACGTACACAGACAGCTTAGATTCTACTTGGACAGAACCAAAGTTTTCAGAAAGACAGAGCAATTACTAGTGGCATATGCTGCAGGATCAAATGGAAAGGCTATCTCAAAGCAGACTATTTCAAAGTGGCTAGGCTACTGCATTCATTTCTGCTACTTACACCATGGCAAGCCAGTGCCTAAGGGCATTAGGCCACATTCAACCAGAGCTGCAGCCACTTCAGCAGCCTTTCTCAGGGGAGTACCAGCCAAGGACATTTTAGAGGCTGCTACTTGGAGTTCAGTGCACACCTTTACAAAGCACTATCATCTGCCACTCTACTATAAATCCAGGGCAGGCCTTGCCACTGCAGTTCTACAGGGCCTCATAGCCGCTCCTAATGCTGTTTAGCTCCAGCCACCCATCCAAAGCTTTGGGACTCTACCCAAATGTAATGACTACAACAGTGAAACACGAAGAACATAGTACAGTTGTGTACACTTACCATAAATGGAGATGTTTGAGTGTATTCACTGTTGCAGTCCAGCTTACCCACCCGCCATCCCCCTTTCTTCAGATGGAACTTATAGGTTCATAAGTTCATACTAGGCTATCTGCACTAGGGCATTTATAAGCCTAGCCAGAGTATGTGTGGCTTTCGCCACCCCTTGGAATGAGAGTACTATGCCCATTTAGGGTTTAGTTTTCTGTGCCTCTGTCTAGTAGTGACACAGAGATGACCCCCGGGGTAAACCTACGATCTCCCATCCACTCGTCAAGATTTCTCTTGAAGAGAGTCAGTGAGGGGCTCTGCCTAACATGGACTGGGATTCTGTTCCAGAGTGTAGGGAGCCTCTGGGTTATGAATCTGTCCCTCCAGCACGTCCTATTTATTTCTGTGTTGAGGTTCAAATCTCTCGCTCTTGTGGCTCTGGTGGATTTGAATTTTCTGAGGTGGAGCATGTCCATTAATTCCGGATTGGACATGGCCTTGTACGTCAGGCATAGATCGCCTCTGAGTAGGCGGTATGCAACTGAATAGAACTGGAGTTTCTTCAGCCGAGCAGCATATGACATATGTTTGAGACCCTTGATCCTCTTGGTGAGGTACTTTTGGGGTCTTTCTAACTGCTGCAGGTGTCAGGTAAGGTACATCCCAAATGGGGCATTGTACTCAATTATGGGCCTGACAAGGGAAGAGTATAGGGGCACAATGACCTCTCTTTATCTAGATGTGAATCCTTTCATGATAAGGTGGGTAATATAGAAGGTCTTCCTAACCACCTTGGCAATGTGAGTGTCAAATGAGAGGTTACTGTCAACCTGGGTCCCTAGGTCCCTGATTACTTCTTCCGTACTTAATGGATTACCACCTATGTGGTAATTTGTGGGTACTTTGTTTTTCCCAAAGGGTATGACTATACATTTTTTGGCATTCAGTTTAAGGCCATGGCTCTGGCACCAGTTATCTGTTTCTATGAGGCCTTTCTGAAGGATGCTTGTGTCCACTGGAGTATCAGTTATGGCGCCCAGTTTGCAGTCATCTGCGAACTTTGTCAGCCACAATCCTCCTATGTTTGCTTGCACCTCGGAAAAATAAATGCCGAACAAGAGGGGTCCCAGGATCGAGCCCTGTGGGACACCGCTTGTGACTGGCTTAGAGTCTGACATGGCTCCAGCAATTCTGACCTTGTGGGTTCTGTCCTTGTGCCAGTTTGCAACCCATTTTATGACATATGGGTTTACATTTAAGCTGGTGAGCTTGTCTATGATGCCCGAGTGGGGTATTGTGTCGAAGGCTTTTGCAAGATCAAGGTAGGCTGTGTGAACTGCCTTACCCTCATCAATGGCCTTAGTGACTGTTTCAAAAAAGTCGACCAGGTTCAAAAGGCAGGATCTGCCCTTGACAAAGCCGAATTGGGTAGGATCCAGTGTCTGTAGGTCCCCAATGTCTTTGTTTATGAGTTCCATAATGATCCTCTCCATAGCTTTGCAGACCAGGCTCGTCAAGCTTATGGGGCAGTAATTTCCAGGGTCCGTAGAAGCACCTCCTTTGTGGAGTGGGACCACTGTTGCTATACGCCATTCTTTGGTACGTATCCTGTAGTAAGGCTAAGATTAAACAGCAGCCTTATGTGCGGGTTTAGTTCCTCTTGGAGTTCATGTAGCACGCAACCCGGGACACCGTCTGGTCCTTCCTTCTCTAATTTATACAACCCGGGACACCGTCTGGTCCTTCCTTCTCTAATTTATACAACCCGGGACACCGTCTGGTCCTTCCTTCTCTAATTTATACAACCCGGGACACGGTCGGGTCCTTCCTTCTCTAATTTATACAACCTGGGACACCGTCTGGTCCTTCCTTCTCTAATTTATACAACCCGGGACACGGTCTGGTCCTTCCTTCTCTAATTTATACAACCCGGGACACCGTCTGGTCCTTCCTTCTCTAATTTATACAACCTGGGACACCGTCTGGTCCTTCCTTCTCTAATTTATACAACCTATGTGGTGTATTTGCTTGTAGATGAAGGTAAAGTTTATATTGGTGCATGTATTTACATATATATAAATTTTGACTATCCTTTTAGGGTGCACCTGACATCTGGGGCAAGAAAAACTAAAGAAAATGGCGTCAATCGCATCTTTTATACCTCTGATGACCTGACGTCAGGGAGGGGGCGACAGCAGCCGACGCAGGACCCAGGACATTGGAATTCGAGCCGACTGAGGGCAACCTGCCAACAGGATTACCCAAATGTAATGACTGCAACAGTGAATACACTCGAACATCTACATTTATGGTAAGTGTACACAACTGTACTTTCTCGCACATGCTGTTTTGAGGCACTGCCATTCTTGTTCATCTCCACCTATTTCCTCCTCCTCCTCTTGGGGTGCTAGATCCCTGAGTAATTCCTTGAACTGTTGTAGTTTCCCTCCAGTCAACTTCCAGGTCTTCAGCCTGGTCTCTGTTGACCTTAGAGCCTTTTCTGACACTGCTTGCAATTGATTCTGGCAACTAGTGGTTTATGCTGTGAGACTACTGTTTCACTGGGGATGACATTGCAATCACTGGTTCTACCTCCCTGCCATTTCCATACTAGGAGGAAGTCTACTTGACTTGCATGTTAGCCACTCTTGTATATGATCTTCTGACTTTCTGTCTTGCTGAGCCATGTGCTGGCTACTATCAAGCCATTTGTCATACAGAAATTTAGAATGGTCTCTCCTTTATTTCTGTTGTCCCACCCATGTGGACCCAGGCAGTCCTCATATCCTGCTTTCTGTCTCGGTATGTGCATTCAAGTTTCCCATTATCAACACCAATTCATGTTGTCCTGCTTTATCTAGTAGGTCCTGCAACTGTTTAAATGCAGTCTTTTCCTCATCATCACAACCCTGCTGCAGGGCATAGCCTGACATTACTGCCGTATCATTATACTGGAGTCTGATTGCCATGAGTCTGTCACTAATTCTGATGGTATCCCTCACTATCACAACCCTGCTGCAGGGCGTAGGCTGACATTACTGCCCTATCATTATACTGGAGTCTGATTGCCATGAGTCTGTCACTAATTCTGATGGTATCCCTCACTACCACAACTCTGCTGCAGGGCATAGCCTGACATTACTGCCCTATCATTATACTAGAGTCTGATTGCCATGAGTCTGTCACTAATTCTGATGGTATCCCTCACTACCACAACCCTGCTGCAGGGCATAGCCTGACATTACTGCCCTATCATTATACTGGAGTCTGATTGCCATGAGTCTGTCACTAATTGTGATGATATTCTTCACTGCCTTCTAAAGTGTCACTATCACCACAATTTTCACAGCATTTCTAGCCCATCTTCCTCTTCGCTGCACTGCCCTTCCATATTGTCTCTTGGATATTTAGGTTGTCCATCCTCCTCCGTATCATCATGTCATCCACTTTGAAGCTGCATCCTCTTCCTGTCAGTGAGTCTGCATTAAGTGTAACAATTCTCAGTTCATGTCTGGCAGGTTGGTTGGAGAAAGACATCTACTGTTACAGTAAGATTTTACAGAATTGTACTTTCTTCTTTTGTCACATGTTTTTCTGGTTCAGTACAAAATGTTCCCCTTTGAATACAAACATTTCCATAAAGCAGAAACCCTGCAGTTTCATTTTAATGATGTTTAATGTTAGCTAGTACAAAACAGTATCATAACTGTAGTGCATTTTGTAAACATTTCGTTAACATTTATTAGTAACAAAGCATTAATTCAGATTTTAGTTAATGTCGACGTACTTGAAACTCTGTGCTAAGATATATATATATATATATATATATATATATATATATATATATATATATATATATATATATATATGTGATTACTTACACAGAGTGATCGACTCTGCCTTCAACTACTTTGATGGTAATCAGAACACCAGAACAATGAAGTGAGGGAGAAACTTTGTAACAGCAAAGATTCAGTTCTTTTTGAACCCAACTGTGTTGTTTTCTTGGTGGTTTGAGGAATGATTCCTTTGGGCGTCTTTTACTTTTGTTGGTTCTGATTTTCGGATTCCCTTGGTCATTATTCCATGCAATGTATCCAGATAACTCTGCATACTTTGCCGCATGTCCTGGTATCCAAAACATATTTGCTGGAGTAAAATGAACATTACCTTGCTGTCACTAAGTGTGCCGTCTTTCTCTATAACAGTGCTGTACATCTTCTCTTCTTATGCAAAGGACTTACATCTGCACTATATCCGTGTCAGATTGTTTCTTTCAAGAGTATCACATCTGCTTTATTACGTTTTGTATATTTAATTAATCATTCTGTTTCATTACTACAATTGAGGTTGTTAATATTCATAAGTATAAAACACTTAATGGACTTCATTGTTCTAACATCTTAGTTTTCTGTTTTTTGTTTCTTTTGAAATGTCCTAAGGAGAACTTGTTGCATAGTCCTGTTGATATATTTGTAAAGAAAGGTAAGAATCATATCCCTTGTTATGCCTAAAAAGACAAAAAAGATGTAATTCCGTAATAAACTGATAAAATATAATTTGTCATGTGAACCTGACATGGACTCTTATCATTCATAGATAGTATTAGTATATTGTACTTTACAGATTGCCCCTTCCAATCCTGTCTCCCTAACTCCAGCTGCGCTCTCGAGCCTTTCCTAGTTTCCCTACAATTCACTGTTAAAATTTAAACCTATATGTGCTAAAACTGTTTATGAAGTTATTAATCTACTAGGTTTTCAATATGAAAGTAACAAAGTTCCTGAGAATTCACAAACAGCGCCTAGTCATTGTCGCTACTTTAAAGAGCATAGAATGGCCTAATTATTTTACATGAATGTGTTTTGACTAGCTATCCCAACCCCAACCTAAAAAAAAAAAATTGTTTGATGTTAGATCCTTTCTACATATATCACGCAGCTTCATGTTGTCCTTTGATTAATACTTAGCAATTTGTGTAGGATAAAAGTTTTTTCTCCTTCCTCTTTCTCAAATACCGTAATTTGTATCCCTCGTGGAAAGTTATTCAGTAGTATATATTGCATTGCCATGAAGTCAGGAGCTGTTTTTATTTTAATTAGTCCTTTGTTTAAGAAGTCATATTATGTATGCATTTACTTGTCTTGTCGAAGCACAGATTTCATTGCTGGGTCTGATCATTAATGTGTTATTCTCCTACGTGCCAGTAGTATGACTTCTGAGTGTTATGTACATTCATACATTTATTTTATTTATTTATTTTACATTTGTTAACCGGGGGTGTCTGACTGAGCCGAAAAGGCCCTTTTTCAGCAGAGGCCTGGGGAGAAAAGCTCCACAAAGAAAAATTACAGACACATTTAGTTATTTAGACATAATCAGTATACACACAAATTACAAGAGACGTGTTTTTACAGTGGTATGCGGCACAAACAGTTACAGTGGAGAGAACAATCAAAAATAATATTAATTTTAAAAATAAAGGTAAGTAATAGATTTGTGGTGTACAGCTGAACTTTGGAATGTAGGTAGAATACATACATAGTACACAGGTACAGTACATACATTGTAGATTAGCCAGTGTTTGTGAGTAAGATTGAAAAACTATTATCAATTGCTCTGGATTTAGTATGTATGTGTTATCCGCTTTCACTATCCTGGGGAGCAATCATGGCACTGCCAACTTTGCTTGAGATGTTGCCTGATGAGGTCTTTAAAGGAGGCTTTGGATGATGTGTTTTGAATGCTAGTAGGGACAGAGTTCCATTTTTTGGCCACTGAACTACTATATAGTGCATCTCCAAAGCTATTGTAGCTGTTGGTGACTTCTAGTAGTAGTTTGCTTGATGATCTAAGAGGCCTTTTGGCTGAGTGATGTTGCACTAGGTTTTTGAGGGCAGGACACTTATTGGGGAGGTAATAGATAGAATGACAGAGGCAGAGCTGATTGTAGGTTAGGAGGTTGGGCAGTTCAAGCCAGTGGAGCTGTCTCAAAGCAGTACAGTGATGAGTTCTATATGAGCAATTTGCAGCAAAGCGGGGAATTCTGTTATAGCAAGCTTGCATTTTGCTTAGTTCAGTTTTGTTGAGATTAGTCAGAATGGAAGATGCATAGAGTAGGGTGGATAGAAGTTGGGAGCGAGCAATGGCTGATCTTGTGTTGTTGGTAAGAAATGGTTTGATACGGTAGAGTGACCCCAGTTTGGCATGTACTTCTTTAATAGTCAAGTTCAGATGACTATCAAATTTAGGTGGGAGTCTATGGTTATTCCCAATAGCTTAGCCTGTGCCACTGGAGCAATTGGAGTAGCATTTGTGGAGTAGATAGTGAATTGACTGTTAGTGTTTTTGTTAGAACTGGTTATAATCATAAGCTGAGTTTTCTTTGGATTGAGGATAAGTTGGGCTTTGGTAAGGTAGTTTTCAACGTCAGAGAATGCTAGCTGAGTTGTTTGCAGGAGGGTGGGAATGTTTTGTGCAGCACAGATTAAGGTAGTGTCATCTGCATACTGAATTATAGATGCATGCTGTGTGGAGGTGTGGAGGTCATTTGTGAAGACTGTGAATAGTAGTGGTCCTAAGATAGAACCCTGTGGGACTCCTATAGTTATGGGCAGCTGAGGAGAGAGAGAATTTTCCCACTTCACAGCTTGGTACCTGTCAGTTAAGTAGCTTTGGAACCAGGTAAGAGTGGAATTAGATAGATGATATTGGTTTAGTTTGTTTAGCAGGATTTGGTGTGAGACTGTGTCAAATGCTTTGGACATATCCAAAAAAAAAACATAATTTACTTACAGACAGAAGGATAAAACTAGCAGACATTACAGTTTATAGTTGAAGGACACACACAGACTTTCACAGGTTTGGTAAGCTGAAGAGGACACCCAGTTCCGTAACCTGCTGAGAATACATTTATTTGCGGAGATGCAGATAGCCGTTTCTTCAGCTCTTCTTTTCCCTTTTGCTGAATTCGTTCTTTACTCCCTCTGAGAGTTGACCTTTCGATAGGTCATTTCCTCCTGTCTTCAGGAATGAGCAAAATATGGAAATATAGGAAGCTTTATGATGAGTGCGACTTGTAAGTTGAAAAAGAACTAATAATTTTATATGGGAGTGTAAGAATTGGAGTGAAATCTGTTTACTGTTTAAATTTAGCAATTGTAGTAATCTAATTTAAATGTACAGATAAACTATAAAATGTTTTTATAAGTAACGATGTATAAATCAAATGTGCACATTTACAGTTGAATGTTATTTCACCTGCTTTCTAGGCAATGTTTTTTTCTGTTTTATTTTATGTTGTTTCTTAACTAGGGTTGCCAAAGCCACAGACATTTGCACTGCCTTTGTACTATTGGGAGGCACTGAAGGAACTGTACTGCAGGGCTATCTTTTGTATGTTTTAGTCGATAACCTTAACTTCAACATATTTCTCATACTTTGTTAAAAGTATGCTGTCTTTTTCTAACTGCAGTCAGTTAACTTCCTTCAGAATGTTGCTGTCTGAACAGAGATTTTACAAATTTCATCACATCTTTTTATTCACAGTGCATCCCTGTATAGTTGAATCTTTGCTACATCAGTTTAAGGTTGACTCTACGTTTGATGCATTGTCCTAGTGATCATATCTTATTTTTAGGAGTCGCTTTTCACTTCCTGTTTGTTTTTCCCGTCATGCTTCATATGTGTAATATCATGTACAACACACAAGCCCAAAACATAGGTTACTTTATAAAACATACACACAATATCATGTACAACACACAAACTCAAAACATATGTCCCTTTATAACATACCCACACAATGTCATGTGTAACACACAAACTCAAAACACATATCCCTTGATAATGTACCCATACGCACAATATCGTGTACAGCACATAAACCCAAAACATGTTCCTTTGTAACACATGCACACAATATCATGTACAACACACAAACTCAAAACATGAATCCCTTGATAATGTAACCATACACACAACATCATGTACAGCACACAAACCCAAAACATGTTACTTTATAACACACACATACAATATCATGTACAACACACAAACCCAAAACATATATCCCTTTATAAAATACACACAATGTCATGTACGACACACAGACCCAAAAGATTTGTCCCTTTAAAACATACCCACACAATATAATGTACAACGCACAAACCCAAAACATATATCCCTTTATAAAATACACACAATGTCATGTACAACACACAAACCCAATACGTGTCCCTTTATAACATACCCACACAATAACATGTACAGCACACAAACTCAAAACATATGTCCCTTGATAATGTACCCATACACCCAATATCATATAGAGCACACAAACCCAAAACATATGTTCCTTTATAACATACACATACAATATCATGTTCAACACACACATTGTCATGTACAACACACAAACCCAAACCATATGTTCATTTGTTACACACAAACTCAAAACATGTATTCCCTTATAACATACCATACAATATCATGTACAATACGCAAACTCAGAACATATACCCTTGATAATGTACTCATACACACAATATCATGTAAAGCACACAAACCCAAAACATATGTTCCTTTATAACACATGCATACAATAATCATGTACAACACACAAACTCAAAACATATGTCCCTTTATAACATACCCACACAATATCATGTACAACACACAAACTCAAAACATATGTCCCTTTATAACATACCCACACAATATCATGTACAACACATAAAATCAAAACATATGTCCCTTTATAACATACCACACAATATCATGTACAACACACAAACCCAAAACATATATCCCTTTATAAAATACACACAATGTCATGTACAACACACAAACTCAAAACATATGTTCCTTTATAACACACACACAAACTCAAAACATGTATTCCCTTATAACATACCCATACAATATCATGTACAACACACACACACACACTCAGAACATATATCCCTTGATAACGTACCCATGCACACGATATCGTACAACACACAAACCCAAAACATATGTTCCTTTATAACACACACACACACACACAATATAATGTTTAACAAACAAACCCAAAAGCTCTGCATCTACATGCTCTCTCATGCCACAGTCAGTACTTCTGACAAAGAGGAGATTGCTACCCACATCACATAGCCAAGCACAACACAAACCCGCCTTGCCTATGCGGGGTTCCTCAATAAAAACTTACCTGAATGACAGAGACCCCCAAAACACACTCACAAACATTCCACACACAACACCAAACACATCACACACAGTAGGCAACACACCAGTGTCTCACAGACATAGCCCATGAGGCATAACAATAAACCAATGCAGCCCATAAGGCATAACAATAAACCAAGCATACTAGTCATTGGCAACTCAGTAGTGAGACAAACTGGTGTCCCCCTCACCAGAGTCAAGGAGAAGGTCATGGGCAGTTGTCTTGTCAGGTGCCAGAATCCGCCACATCATGCATGCACTTGAGTCTCTCCACAACAAGTACAAGTATGACTCTATCATTGTCCATGTTGGTGTGAATGACTTGAGACATACCTCCCTGGACTATATGAAGACACATGACTGAACTCTCAGAGTAGGTGTCTCAGACAGGTGTAACCATAGCCCTAAGTAGCATCCTACCTTCACCAAGAATGATACCACAATACCAACAAAAAATAACTGACCTCAACAATTGAGTTAGTTTCTGGTGTCTTTCCATGGGAATCCAGTATCTGTCTGCCTGGGATGACATGACTGATAGGCCTTGATGCTTTGCCAGAGATGACCTCCACCTGTCACCCCTGGGTTTCAGATCCTGGCCAAGGCTCTTGCCTCCCCCATTGTGCCTTTTTCCGCCTATGTCCCAAAGACAAATCTTCCAACATAAAAGATCTGTCAAAAAGCGAATTGAAGGTCATGCTGCTTAACACTAGGAACCTTATGAAAATGCACTCAGTGGAGACTTTCCTTACACTGGAAGATGCCGATGTCTGTGCGGGCATTGAAACTTGGTTCAGGGCTGTGAAGAGCACCCCCTGGTGGAGTCTTTATCTTTATTAAGGACAGGCACACCTCCAGACTGGTTTGCCAGCATGATGCACTAGAATTACTCCAGGTGCAGCTGACAGTTGGTAAGTCACCCATCTAAGTTGTAACCAGCTATAGACCCCCCTATTACTCAGGACACCCACTGCTTCTACCTGGACCTACTTGACTCTATCAAGGTACTCCCTAACACCCTAATCCTTGGTGACTTCAACTACCCCAACATAGACTGGGAACTGTTCCTGCACTAATACACTCACCCAATGATTCCTTGACTTCATAATTTCTAACGCACTAGACCAACCCAACTTATCCTCCATAAGGGGAGATAACATTCTGGACTTGGGTCTCACCAACATGGGTGACCCCTGCACCACTCCCATAGTATGCTCTTTCCTGGTGATATCAAATCATCGGTCTGTCTCATTCAAAGTTTCTATCCCACCCAACCCTCCCAGCTGTAACCAGGCTAAAAATCTTCTCAAAAGCTGACTACAGCCTCCTAAGAGGGTATCAGTAGCTTCACACCACCGACCCCCTCAGAGGATGCAGACAGCTATGCTGAACAGTACGCTAATACAGTATACAAGCACCTGCATAACTGCAGGGACTCAGCCATACCAAACAGAACTAAAACCTGCTCCTCAAGGAAACACAAAACAGTCTGGTGGAAATCCTCTGTCAACAGGATTTACAGCAAAAGGAAGAAACTGTTGTCCAAGGGTAAAAAGGGACAAATTCCAGATTGGAAAAACTCCCTCCTCAGCCTCAACAAGCAAATTAGATTACTAGTGAAAATCTTTCAAAGCCAGTTATGAATTGAAACTAGCCTCCAAAACAAAAGGAAATCACAAAGCCTTCTTCAGCTACATTAGGAACCTCCATGGCAAAGCCCAGGTTTGTTCCAAATTAGTACTTAATGGTACCACTTCCACTGATCCTGTTGACTTTGCCAACCTAATAGCTGATAGGTTCAGTACAAACTTCACCCCCTATCACCCTAAAGCCCCATTCGACATCACTGATACTTCTTCCGCACCTCACATCTCCATAGATCAAGTGTTAAAGGCCCTATCCAAGGCAACAGCTTCCATGGGACCTGATAGTATCCCATGCTGTATTCTGAACCATCTCCGTCAAGAATTAGCTTAGCCATTGAGCACATAATTCAACCACAGCCTAATTACAGGCTTCATTCCAGCAGAATGGAGAATTGCCATTGTCATCCCCTTCCACAAAAGTGGTACCACTACTGACCTATTAGCTTGACAAGTCTAATCTTTAAAGCAATGGAGCATATTATTATGGATGTCATAAACAAGGACATAGGCAATCTCTTAGCACTTGACCCCACCCATTTCGGATTTGTCAGGGGCAGATCTTGCCTGTTGAACCTGGTTGACTTCTTTGAGACTGTCACCAAGGCCCTGGATGAGGGAAAGTCAGTACGTACAGCGTACCTTGACTTGGCCAAGGCCTTTGACACAATCCCCCACTCGGGCGTCATCGAAAAGCTAAGACAACTTGGTGTAAATCTCTATCTCATCAGGTGTTTGGCCAACTGGCTCACTAATAGGACCCACAAGGTCAAAACAGGCACCACCACCACCTTTGACAGCAGACCTGTCATAGTGGTGTACCCCAGAGATATGGCCTGGGACTCCTGTTGTTTGGCATCTACTTCTTAGAGGTCCAGGCAAAGACAAAAGGCTGACCAAGGTTGCGGATGACTTTAGGTTGGGTGCTGTCATTGACTCCCCAAATGATGCTAACATAGTGCTAGAGGGTCTCATAGCAAGAATTGACTGGTGCCAAATTCATGACCTTAAGTTAAATGCAAAAAATTTATTATCATACCATTCAGCAAAAACTCAGCCCCTACTGATTACTACATGAGTAGCAACCCCCTTAGCACACAACCTGTGGAGAGAGACGTGGGTCCTCAGGTGACAACAATCTCACATTCGACCATCATGTAGCAGTAGTCATCAGAAAAGCCTTTTACTTGGTTCATCTCATAAGTAAAGGGGTTGCATCCAGAAAAAAGGAGGTTATTACCTCTCTGTACCCCTCCCTCATTAGGCCTATAATATAGTGTAACACCCGTTTGGTGTGTACCTCTCCAAACACCTGCACCAATTGGAAAGGCCACAGAAATCCCTCACAAAGAGAATCCATGGCCTCCAACACCTGTCCTATGTGGACAGGCTCAAATCACTGTCACTGTACTCTGTATCGTACAGATTGCTCAGAGGTGATCTGCATCTTGCCTACAAGGCAGTATCAGACCCTGCCCTACTTGAGATGCTTCATATCCGTAAGTCTAACTCCTCACGCATTACCTACTCAAAAAACCTAAATCTAATATGCAACATTAACAAAACCTGCTGGAGAGACACATTTGTCTCCCAGAGGCTGCCCCGTCTCTGGAATAGACTTACCATATATGTCAGACAGAGTACCTCGCTGACCCTCTTCAAGCGCAACCTCGATGAGTGGATGGGAAACCTCAAATTTGTCCCAGGGGTTACACCTTTGTCCCTCATTGACTGGGGTGACAGGTGTGACTGAGGTTTCTTTTTTGGGTGTAAACTGTTTGCTAGGCTTGTAAGGGCCCCAGGGCCAGTAGCCTAGTAATCTCCTAGGATCCTATGATCCAAAACATATGTCCCTTCATAGCATGCACACACACTGTCACTCAAATATGAGTATATGATAGTTCCCCAGTGTGCAGAATTGTCAACTTCTGCAACAGCAAGAGAAAGGCATTGATTCCTAATCCATTGAATCACTGAAATGGGCTCAAACTTGGGTTTTGCAGGGTAGACAAGACCCATTCTGTTATTTCACTGCTGATATGCACCTGTTTCAGTGCTGGACTAAAATGGGATTGGGATCAGTGGCTTTTGCTGAACGAAAAGGAAGTCAGCATTGCTGCAGCTTGACAAACCTGAGGCTCAGATGCGCATACACGCACACACGCGTGCACGCATGTATTCCCTGTTATCTTTTTTAATTCAGTCAAAGATTAACTTGCTCCTTTTTTACTTTTTGATTTTTTTTACCTAATGCAGAAGGGGGGGGGTAGCCTAGGATGCACTTATTTTGAAACTGAAAGTTAATATATTTGTACTCCCTTACCTTTGTACCAGTACTCACCCCTTATCCCTATCCTGTACTTTTTTATGTTTACTATTTAAAATTGCTGCTTTCTATTACTATTTTAATACTAATACCTTAAAATATCTGCTCTGGTCTGCATTCCATATAAACAATTCCCTACCACACATTTAAAAATCATTATATCAACGTTTCATTATGCAGCTCAGGTAATGTTACTGCTGTACCCATCCCTCTCATTGTAAATGGGTGCAGTGAAATACTATAATGACATCATTCTTGTTGTTATAAGAAACATGGTGCACAAACTATTCCAAATGGTGCATGAAACTGCCGTAGAAAAAATATACTCTAGTACCAAGGTAGTGCAAAACGTTTACTGATATGTCAGTTCTTCTGACTCTCAATGTTTATTTTCAAGTTTTATAACAAAAAACACTGATAACCATTTTCTAAAGAAAACTCACATTAAGTACAGACTTAGCTTGAGAAACAGCAGACTTCTCTTCCCTTCAAGCTCAGTTTTATTGAAAATGGACTGAGCAACCCATTAAACTTCATTAGATGTGGTCTCTGGATTCTTAGTCAAATAGCATGTTGTGAAACAATGATTAATAGCCGTGAGAAGAGCGAAGAAATTCAGAAGACAAATATGTAACACATTCCCTAACTTCCTGGGACAGCCCATTCTACACAAGTGTCCGTTTTCATAAGAAATCCAGGAGCACCGTCTGATGAAGAGATTTGGTCTGAGTCACAGAGGGCAAATAGAGGCTGCGGGAATCAAACTCTGCACTACAGGAATCAGCTCATTAAACCCTCATAGCCTAACTCATCAACACTAAGTACCAGACACCCTGCTGTAGCCTAACAAACTACATTTCACAATACATTCCTCCACACAATAAGCTAAATTAAAAATGTATTCGTAGTTAAAATATTAACATTAAACTCAAAGACATCCTGGTATCCAGTTTATTCTCAGCCAAATAATAAACACACAGTCAACAGCAAACAAAACAAGGAAACAAATGATGAAATTCCCAACATTGATTAGGAAAACTTTACATAAAGTGAAGTACAGCAATTCTGGATATACTGCACTACATAATATACTGAAATAAGGTGTAGTTTCTACTGTGAAATCAGAAGATCGCAGTACTTTAATAGATTACCTAAAAGGGTAGAATTGGAAGATAGTGAAAACATATAAATGAATGAAAATTGCTATCACATATGCAAAAGATACCCATCAACAAACAAATCTAAATTAAATAATATTTATTTATTTATTTATGTAACATTTGTTTACCAGGAAAGTCCGACATGGAACAGAGCCAATTTTCAGCAGAGGCCCGGGGAGAAATGCTCCATATGACAAAGCAATTACAAAACTTATTAAAATCTGAAAAGACACAGTTTGAGAATAAACTATAAACTGTGAACAACATTAAGACCTATTGCAGTTATATAAATTCATTCAAAAAGTTCTGAAACCAAATTTCTGTACTAAAAATTAATAATAGTACTATTACTGATCTAATTTTTTTCAAGCACCTTTACTGAATTTTCACTTGTGATATAGGCAAATTTACATTCGTATAAAAGTAATCAAACTATCTTAACATAAACATTATACTTTACATATATTGTTATATATCATATAATCTAAGCAATGCTACATAGATTATTCAATTTCTGCCTTTTTTAAACAAGAAGCATCTTTATTAAAACATCACTTACTACATAGGCAATAATACATTTATATAAATGAAAACAAACCACATTAACACAATCCTGGCCTCAAACATTTTTACATCACAAATCATACTGACACACTCCCAGTTGCAAACATTATACATTACTTATAATCTATCTGATCTTTCTCACTCAAACATTACATAGCTCATTTAAGTCCTGTCGCTTTTTAGACCTTATTCCTCCCCTGTATGTACTGTTCCCACAATTCACATTTTTCCTATGTAGTTTCTCCTACCATTTTCTGAAGATCTCAGTTCCAGTTGTTTTATCTCTGTTACTACATTCACTACTTCCAATGTAGTTGGTTTATATTTTGATTTCCGTTTTCTAGTAATTGCTTTTTTGGCAGCCACCATTATTAAAAACAGCAAGGCCTTACCATGCCTAGGCAATTCCGATTCTGTATCATAGCTCTGAAACATTATCTCCCTTATCAGACCAATCTGCCCACCCAGCATCTCTGACAGTAGACCCCACAGGGAATCCTTACAGTCTGCCAACTCACCACACTCCCAAAAAAAATGTTCCCAATTACCTCTTTCTTCCCCTTCACACCTCCAACATTTACTGTCTACCTGAGGATAAATTCTCTGGAGTCTACTTGGTGTATAAAAATATTTGTGTATACATTTCCAGGCAAAAATCCTAAATGTTCTAGACTTTATTGCATATTTGGGAGACAAGCAAATATCTCCCCATCGTTTCTTTGTGAACTGCTTATCCAATCTCTCTTCACAATCCTTTCTAACCTTCTCTGATTGTTTCTTATAGTTATCATGCACTGTTTTATATGCTCTGCTAATTATTTCTTTTTTAATGGCAGCTTCTGTTCCAGGTGCTGGTCTTTCATTTAGGACCCCACTATTTCTTTCTCTTTGCCTGTACTCTTATCAGTCCCTGATAGGAAGGCAGTCTGTAACCTGCAGTTCAAATAAATTCTTGCCCTCTTCCCATTCTACCATCTCCCTCTCTAGTTATTTGCTCCCAATACTTTGGTTCCTTTGCCAGTTTTCTCCAATAAATTCTGGCCCCCCTCTTGCCTATTGTCTGTATCCCTAATTGCAGTCATCCCTATTGGTAGAATCTCCTTTCTCAATTCCCGTGTTAGTTTAGTTCTTAGAATAATTTTTTCTGCACTGTTAATGGATATAGTATTCTGCATGATTATTGTTATTCTCCTTAAAGTCCAGCACCCAAAATCCCAGTCTCTCATTGTTTCTTGAGCTTCCCCTGTGTTTCATCATCATCTTTCCACTTTGAGTTATAGTTTTCTGCTTGTGTTATGAATAGTAGTCTTATAGGTTCATAGGTGGGTACTAGGCTATCTGCCCGAAGGCATTTATAAGCCTAGCCAGAATGTGTTGGCTTTCGTTCCCTGTGCCTCTGTCCAGCAGAGCCATTGAAGTGATCCCCGGGGTAAACTTTCTGTTTCCCATCCACTCATCAAGGTTTCTTTTGAAGAGTGTTAACGAGGAGCTCTGCCTAATGTAGACTGGGATCTTGTTCCAAAGCATGAGAAGTCTCTGGGACAGGAATCTATCCTTCCAGCATGTTCTATTTATAGTTGTGGTGAGGTTTAGATCCCTAGAGCGTGTGGCTTGAGGGGATAAGGTTTTCTTTCGGTGGAGCATGTCCATCAATTCTGAGATGGCAGAGATCACCTCTGAGTAGGCGGTATGCAACTGAGTACAACTGGTGTTTCTTCAGTTGAGCTGCATAGGGCATCTGTTTGAGGCCATTGATCCTCTTGGTGAGGTCTTTCCAGCTGTTTCAGGTGTCTTGTAAGGTACATCCCAAATGGGGCGTTGTACTGTAAGATGGGTCTGATGAGTAGAGGGGCACAATGACCTCTTTTGATCTGGATGAGAGAACCCTTTTATGATTAGGTGGGCCACATAGAAGGATTTTCTAACCAATTTGGCAGTGTGATTATCAAAGGTGAGATTACTATCTACTTGGGTCCCAAGATCCATTTTTACGTCTTCTGTATTTAGTGGACTACCACCTATGTGGTAGTTTGTGGGTACTTTGTTTTTTTTTCCAAAGGGGATGACTATGCACTTTTTGGCATTTAGCTTGAGGCCATGATTTTGATACCAGGTATCCATCTCAGTGAGACCCTTTTGGAGGATATCTGTGTCAGCCTGAGAGTCAATTATAGCCCCTAATTTGCAGTCGTCTGCGAACTTGGTCAGCCATAGTCCTCCTGTGCTTGCCTGTACCTCTGAGAAGTATATGCCGGACAGGAGGGGTCCTAGGACTGAGCCCTGGGGAACGCCACTTGTAACCGGTTTCAAGTCGGACCTAGCTCCCTCAACTCTCATCATGTGGGTTCTGTCCGTGAGCCAGTTGGCAACCCATCTTGTGACGTAGGGGTTTATGTTCAGGCTGGTGAGCTTGTCTATAATACCAGAATGGGGAATGGTGTTGAAGGCCTTAGCGAGGTCTAGGTAGGCTGTGTGTACCACCTTTCCCTCGTCTGTAGCCTTGGTAACTGTCTCAAAGAAGTCCACCAGGTTTAGGAGGCATGATCTGCCCTTAACAAAGCCAAACTGGGTAGGGTCCAGAGTTTGGAGGTTCCCAATATCTCTGTTAATGAGTTCCATGATGATGCGCTCCATAGCCTTGCAGACAAAGCTAGTCAGGCTTATAGAGCGATAGTTCCCGGGGTCTGTTGTGGCTCCACCTTTGCGGAGTGGAATAATTGTTGCTGTGCACCACCCTATGGGTATGTAGCCTGCGGAGAGGCTGAGTTTGAACAGTGTGTTTAGGTGAGGGGTTAGTTTGTCTTTGAGCTCATGTAGGACGCAGCCTGGGACACCATCCGGTCCCATTGATGCTGTGTTTTTGGCTTTGGAGAGGGCTGTTTTAACCTGAGGGTCTGTGATTTCAGGGACTCTACATTCTTCTGGTATGGTTATGGGCCCTTTTGGGGGTGAGGGGGGGGTGAAGTTTGCGCTGAACATGTCTGCCAGGATGTTGGCGATATTGGTCGGTTCAGTGTATTTTGTGCCATTCTGTACTAACTGTGAGCAGATCTGAACATTGCCACTTAGATTCTTGACATAACTAAAGAATGCCTTGTGGTTATCTTTGGAGTCTTTGGCAATTTTTCTTTCAAAGCTCGCCTTGGATGATTTTATGAGGGATCGTAGTTTCTTGCAAATACTGATCAGGGATGTCTTCCATTCTTGGGATTTTACTCATTTCTGTACTAGTTTCCTCCTTCTGTTGTATAGATTGTTTATGGCAGGAGTCCACCAGATTGGTTTCCTTTTCTTGGAGGAGTGAATCTTGGTTTTGCTTGGGATGGCACGATCCATGCATTCTTGTAGCTGCCCATAGAATGCATTAGTAAAGGATTTTGCAGCTTGGACAGTGTAATCCTTCAGCATGGAGGCTTTGAAACTTTCCATCTCGGTCTTAAGTAACGTGAAGTTTGCTTTTGAAATGTTTTTCACGGTGGCTTTCTTGTCCGGGAGTGGGGGCGGAATATGGATATCCAAAGGGATTTTTTTATGGTCAGATCTAACCAACGAGGGGTTGACCTCTGGTGTGGAACACCGGTCGCCCATGTTGGTGATGACCAGGTCCAATATGTTGTCAGCTCTGGTGGGTGTGTTGACCAGTTGAACCAGGGTGTTTTGAGTTTATAAATTCTAGGAAAGGTGGGCAACGGAGTTAGTACTTGAGTAGTTCTCCCAGTTAATGTTTGGGAAATTGAAATCACCCAATATTAGGGTGTTTGGTAGGACCTTTATGTTTCCAGAAACACGGAATGGGGGTCCTGGGACATGGTGGGTGATCTGTAGCAAGCTACAATTTGAATTGCAGTTTTGCCCATTGTTAGTTGCACGTGGATGATCTCTGAAGCATTGTGCTGTGCCACTAACCTGGAGGTGTGGGTATCCTTGATGAATATGGATACGCCCCTGACTTTTGTATTTTGGTTTGGGTTCTGTGGCCGAAATGTATGGTACGAGTTGTAGCCTGGTAGTGCTGGGGTGCTGTCTGGAGCCTTAAACCAGGTTTCTGTTACTGTACATATATCTATTTTCTCCATACTGAGGAGTGCTTCGAGTGCGTGCATTTTGAGGTTTAGACTTCTGGCATTGAGTAGCATTACCCTCAGTTTTTTGTTACTTGTGCTATTTACAGCGGTGGGTTTGTCTTTGAGCCTTGCCTAAAAAAGGCACTATGGGGGTGGCAAGAGCCTTGGCTTGTCGAGCATGTCATCCCAGGTAGAAAGACACTGGAACCCCTTTGAATGACACCAGAAACTTAGCCAATTGTTGAAATCGAGAATTTTTTCTTTATACCGTGGTATCATTCTTGGTGAGGGCAAGATGCTACTCATGGTCAGGGTTATACCGGCCTGGGCTATGTGATCAGAGAGCTCTTCCATGTCTCTTTTCATGTAGTCCAGGGAGGTATGGCTCAGGTCATTCACACCAACATTGACAATGGCAGAGTCATATTTGTACTGAGTGCTTGTGTTATGTGGCGGATCCTGGAACCCGATAGGCAGCTAACATTAACCTTCTCCTTATTCAGCCTAGTGAGTAGGACGTCAGTGTGCCTGACTTTATAGTCACCTATTACTAGTATGTTGGGTATGTTATTTTGCCTTAAGGACTGTAATTGCATGGCACACTGGTTTTGTGAAGTATGTGTTTCATGGTTTGTGTTGGGGGGGTGGAAGTTGCTTGGATGTTTGCTTTGGAGGTCTCTGTTGGTTTTGCAGATTTTTATTTAGAGCCTCCGAGTAGGTTTCCATGTATTTATGTGTGTTTTCTGCCTGTACTGGTTTAATGGGTCTATGTAAGACTGGTGGTGTGATGCAAGTATTTCCCTTCTCCTCTTGACTGTCTGATCTAGTCTTGGGTTGAGAGAGCTTAGCCTCTAGTTTGGCTGTATAACTGCATCTCTCGCATGTATTAGTGTTTTGTGGTAGGAGGAGGAGGGGGTTGTCTGTGTACATTAGACAGTTGTAACATTCCCTCAGAATGCCCAGATGCACCAGTTGGACTGGAGAGTACACCTGAAACTGCCCTTTGAACATGCCTGGATAGGTACAGTGAACTGTTTTACTGGATGGTTGGTAAGGTCGAATAGAGAGCCTTGTCCTGCTGTACAATACAGGAGGGTCTATTGCTAGAGTTTATAAGTGCTTGCTATAAGTTTTGAGCAAGTGCCGGGCTGAGAAATGAATGGCTTGAGTGCTTAAGTTGAAAGTTTGTCTAGTTCCAAGGGAAAAATTGAAGAGGAGACTTTGTGGAGCCAGGAATAGTTTTACCATAGCTAACCGGCGCTGCCCGGCACGCAAAACCGGGCAAATATGGTATTTATAGCAGGGAAATGAAAGAGATAGACATTAGCCCAAAATGGCCAATAAACTACTAATTTCTGGGCTGAAACCACTCCTGCAGGGACAGATAAGCTGCTCAAAGCTCCCCTCTTTCACAGGTGAACAGAGAAACTTCCTTCTATCCAAGTAAGGTATGGGCAAACACAGAGATTTGTGACACAGCCCTGAATTCAGCACTAACTTGAAAACTGGACTATACTAGCTTACAAAGGCGGGAAACAAGTATATATTTTATTTATTTATTTATTTCAGAAAATAAAGTAGATACACTCAAAAAAACAGTTTAAAAGCGCAGAAAAGGTTAACTGTGTAGCTCTGAAATACCTCTTCAAATTGGGTAGTCCCAGTCCGCTCTATTCTAATGGAAGAATCAACTTCTCCCACTTGACTCTTTCTGTCTTCCCTTCCCAGATAATGTCCTTCAGCTCTTTATTAATACCCACAACTTCTCCTCTGGTTGATACAAATATGCTTGACCTGTGTATAAGACTAAAGGGACTAAAAACATTTTAACTGCTTGTATCTTACTGTCCATAACCAAACATAGCTTCCATTTTGTTAATTTTTGTATTACCTTTTGTTGAGTCTCTTCCCACATATCCTTAGCTACCACACTAGAATTATTATTTTATCCATACTCCCAAATATTTAGTTTTATCATGTCCCCATAAATACGGATATTCCTGCACCAGTTCATGTGTGGGTACACAATTTACCACTATTGCCTTTGTTTTAGCTTCATTAATTTTGCATCCCGAAAAGATAGGAAACTGCCTCAAAATGTTCCACAACACTGTAATGTCTTTTTCTGGTTTTGTCAGGTACAAAATAATATCAGCTGCAAATAAAGCCAGCTTTTCTTGATTACCATACTAATTATATCCTTGAATTTCTGAGTCTCTTATTTTCTTTGCCAGTGATTCTAAATATAATGCAAATAATAAAGGGGAAAGAGGACACCCCTGCCTGTTTCCTTTGCTCAAGCAGAAATTATCAGAGAGGACCCACCCACTTTAATTTTAACCTTCTGATCCCTCATATATCCTCCTAATCAACCTTATTTTTTCAGGAAATGCAAATGTTTCTATTGCCCTGCTCATAAAGTCACAGCTTACTCTGTCAAATGCTTTCTTTGCATCAAGACCCACCAGCAGCAATGGTATTTTTTTATATTCTGCTTCCCTCTGGATCATCAGTGTTTTGTTAATGTTGTCCAAATGTGTGCCTCCCCTCCACAAAATCTTATTGATCCATATCTTTTAATTTTGGCATTACATTTGCCATTCTTTTAGCCATTATAAACATGAACACGTTATAATCATGGTTTATTATTGAAATGGGCCTCTATGAAGCTGGATCTGATGGATCTTTGCCCTCTTTAGGTATTACAGTCACTACCGGTTTCTTCCAGGATGCTGGTACTTCTCCTCCTCTTAAGATATTGTTAAACAAAACCTTCCAGATCTTTATCATTTCTTCCCCTTCTAGCTTCCAAATTTCCACAGGAATACCATCTATTCCTGAGGACTTTCCCATAGATTGTTTATACATCAGAATTTTCATCTCATCTCTTCCTGTCCTAACCATTGGTAATTGAGCCTCATGTACCTCTAACCTTGGTTATTTAATTTTTCAGTAAACATTTCCATTTTGTGTCTTCTTGGTTTCCATATATCTCTGCTCTATACAGACTTTAATAGAATGTCCGAAATATCTCTAATACCTCTACATGATCTCTTGTTACCTTCCTTAGTGTAGGTTTCCTAAGCTTGGTGCCAGCACTTTCTACTTTCTGTTGCCCGAGTCTTTGTGCTAAAAGATTTTGTGCTGTAGTGTTATTATCAAAAACAGTTACTTACCAGCAATTTTTCTAAAGTCGTGTATGTTATCCAGTTAATCCTTTATTTTCTGCTTAACATTCTGCAGTTGATCCTCTTCTTGTTTTGTGAGATTCCCCATATTCTGCAATGCTTTAACATTTGTCAGTCCCTCTAAATAATTCTTGTTACTTTGTAACCATTTCCACCCAATTTTTCAACTCCACCTTAATTTTATCCCACTCCCTAGCTATATTTTCAGAAGAAATTTGTATCCTCTCAAATAGCTCCTGAATAATCTCCACTACCAATTCCTTAAATTCCTCTCTTTTCAACAGATAGGTGGGAAAGTGTCAGTGTCTCATTTTTATTTCATTACCCTGTGTTTTTATTTTGGTGCATGATCTGAAATAGTTATTGGGTGCGTATCAAGACCTTCATTTGAATGCACATGTTCCTGTGAAATGTAAATTCTGTCTAGCCAAGCCCAGTTTTTATATCTTGGTGAATAATGTGTAAATTCACTCTGAACTTACATCTTTCATGCCAAATGTTTTCAAAAATTTCTTCAAAAATGTATCCTCCTTTGTTATATTTTCCCTTCTGGGCCCCCCAGATACATCTTCATTGCTTCAAATCAAATTCTAGTCCCCACCTATAAGTAATATTCCTTGCTGAAAATTAATTATTTCTCCAAGAATTTTCTTAAGCTTCATTATAGCAGTTTTAAGTTAAATATAAATACATGCCAGTGTAATCCTCCTCCCTTGTCAGTAGCCCATTAGCACTTCAAATCTGATATTATCTTTTTATCCTCTTCTATCAGTATTGGAGCTCATTAGGCAATTAATTTAAATACTTCTCTTTTCCTTTGTCCCAGATATTCAACTGAATAACCATCTTGAAAACAATTCTTTTGTCAAATTCACATGTTCAGTTTTTCCCAAATCTGCCTTCTGTAACATGTCTATTTGCAGTCTACAGTTTTAAATATAGTTCACTGTTCTTTCTTTTTTTCAGTTTAAATGTGAATGGTCTCACAGATAAAGACATTACAGAAAGCATTGTTGTAGTAGAAAGTCATTATTCATACCTTTTATTTATAACACTTGTTTTGTTAAATGTTTAGTTCCAGCTTTTGTGTTACATACTTACAGTATTTGGCAGGTTGAACTTTTATATAGTTGTTTTTGTCATATCCATTTGGGCCTATGTCACATCTTACAAAACTTTTTGTTTTACTGAAAGCCCTCAAACAGAAAAACAAACCTCCAAAACACATAAATTTAGTACTAAGAAACAAAACTGTGTACATCATTAAATATTGATGGTTTTCCAGGAACAAATGTCCCAAACTGACAGCCACACGCGCAGACTTGAGTTAACCTAAAAGAATAGTTATCCATGCTAAGATGCACTGTGCAGCCTGTGTTGAACAGTGTCATATTCAGCCAGCCTTTTCTTCATTTCAACCTGCGATTTTTGCAGCTTTATCACATCATCTGAATATCTAACAAACAGAAAACCACAGGTGCCAGAGCAATGAATTGTGCTGGTAGAAGCAATACAAAATAACTAGTAAAAACTTCCAGCACAGAAACACAGCTGTAGCTAGTCACAGTAGTTAAAGCTTAATGTATAAAAAGCCACAGGAACGAGCCGGAACTTATTTCATAAATATTTAATGTTGTGAGCGCTTTTGCGAGCAATGTGGCTTCATCAGACAATAAAACAACTGAGTAATCCATTATTAAAATAATCAGATCAATTAAAGAACAGAGAATCAAGCAAAGGAAATTGCATTTCACATTGGGAAGGAGCTAAATGGTCACCATTGTCCTACATATATTACTTACAAAATCAGTTAACTAGAACTACATAAATATATGAAGACACAGAAACCATGAAAACATAGATGTCTCTGTAGTTTACATCCCTTCAAATCAGGCATTAATGAAACATAATAATGATTAGCTACAGCTGCGTTTCTGTGCTGGACGTTTTTACTAGTCATCTGAATATGTTTAAAGCTTCTTCCATTTTTCCAGCCTTTTGTTGTTTGTGATGATTTAGTCCATCAGTATTTCATTTATTTTAACCAGGTCTTTGTGCAGTTGTCTTATATCTTCCTTTAGGTTACTGGAAGTGATGTCTAGAGGTTGTCTTGCTTTTTGCTGAGTAGCTGCAGAATGTTCCTGTCAGTGTTTCTTCCACACTTTTTTGTAGTTGATTTTTTTTCCAAGTCCTCTGTATTTTTTTTCCTGGCATCCAGGTAGTATACCTACTAGCCAGTTACTGAAATTTACCCATAAACACAAAAGTCTACTGGCTTTCTGAGTTGAGGTTCTGTTTTCACAGTGGGAGACCTAGAATTAAGCTGTTACTCAATGTGCAGCCATCTTGGAAATCCTTTACCAGACTGTTGGAGTATAACATCTCTTTCTCTGTGTATTCTTCTAGAGATTTAACCAGCTTAGAAAGTGTTTAAAGAAAATTTAGTAGAAGGGTCCATGGTTTATCAAACCATGGTTACAATGAAAGATTTAAATGACTAAATGTATATCTTCAATGTTGTTATTACAGGGAAAGGATGATCTTTGCCTGTAAAGCAATAAGAAATGAAGAACTGAGGTGGTAATTAAACCTTGAACTATATATATAAATAATAAAACAGTAAAGTATAAGAGTGTGAGTTGTAAAGTTCGTTTAAATAGAACAAAGCTAAAACACTTTTATAGTAAACAATCCATTTTTTCTTTATGGAATCATCTACTGATTACTGCATTTATTTCTAAAATATTGACCAGTTTAAAAAAGAATTTACATTGCTGGGAGGGAGATAAAGTGTTTAATCTATCATTTAGGGAGGCTATGTTCCTCAAAGGCCTTAGGACCAGAATATAGTGTATGAATTTATGAAGCCAATGATCATACCCAGAGAACATGGCTTTGGAATGCAGGAGTCATGTATTTTCACACACACACACACACACACACACACACACACACACACACACACACACACACACACACACACACACACAGTACCAACAATTGCAGCCTCTTGTATAACTGAGTGTACATCAGGTTATTGCTTGCAATCATATGAGTGAACAAATGCATATATAATGCCCTAGAGTTGTATCTCAGCTCATTGCTCTGAGAACTGTACAATGCAATCCATTCCACCCCCATGCCCTCCCAATCTATTAACTCAAGAATCAGAGAGAAACAGACAAATTCAGGAACAGATTCTTAAACATTGGCCTTTCGTACTTAGAAAAAAAATTTGCATTAGCAAGCATTTTCTAAAGGGTGCAAAGTCTGAAACTGACATGCCTGTCATTATTTAGTGATTCAGTAGACCACACTGCTCGTACACCAGGATGCAGCAAAAAATTATTTAATGATTAAATCCACACGATGTAAAACACAAGTTAAGCGCTTTCAACTGTATATCACAGTCTTCCTCAGAACAATATGTTAGGCAAGTTCATACCATTTTATACTTATCTAAATTGAATAATAGAATGTATACATGTATATACTTGTTTATGGTTTATTAAGTCCTATTTTGTGTTTTTTACCGCTTTTTATTGTTTTTTATAGTTTTTTAGCTTACACTTAATGCTGGAGCACAACAATATACTTGAATTAATTAATTAATTAATTAATTAATTTATTTATTATGTATTATATTTATGCACTTTATATGTATGTTGATGTACTGGTATTTATTAGTATTTTTATGCGTATGTCGGACTTTTCATAGACTTTAATGTCACACGAATAACTGATTGTGACATACAGGCTTGTATATTAGTTAGTATGTCTTTAAAAATTCCAAAATATTTTTGGCGCTTTTTTTATGTAATCATTCTATTATTCAATTTAGATAAGTATAAAATGGTATGAACTTGCCTAACATATTGTTCTGAGGAAGACTGTGATATACAGTTGAAAGCGCTTAACTTGTGTTTTACATCGTGTGGATTTATTCATTAAATAATTTTTTGCTGCATCCTGGTGTACGAGCAGTGTGGTCTATTGCACATCCATCCGGGTTGTGTTATCCAATTATTTAGTGATTGTAATCTACAACAATTTTCCAGATTGCCACAAATTTTGCAAGGAACAGACCAAAATACTTTTTAACCTCTTTGCTCAATAATTCTGGACAGAGCCAAAAATAATGGGGACAAAGGTCCAAAAAGGGACACATTTTAAATATTATTTTATCTGGTTGTTAACAAGGTAAACCCACTAGACAAAATGTTCCTTTTCAGGAGAAACTTGGGAGCACTGTCTGGTTAGCTAACTTCCACGTATTCATACAGTAGGCAAATGGAGATGGAAGGATTCAAATCTTTTGCTCTTGAGTACAGGAAGCAGTTCTTTAACACCTGAAAGCATTAAGTGCCAGACAATTCTCATGTATTTACAAAGTTAACAGAATAATAGCAATAGCTGTTGCACAGACGTACATTTTCTGAACAATAAAAACTATGAAACTGTAATGACTGGCATTATTGACTGACTGTATTCATCAATTATTTATTAGAAAAAAGGAGTTAACGTGAGAAAGAGGATACACATATGAGACACAATTAGACATGTTCTACAAAATTGCAGATGGGTAAGAGGCAGTGTATTCTTAGAAGAGTTAAAAAGTTATAGAACAACAGGTTTTGCATATAAATACATTTCTGAACAAGAACTATGAATCTGTTAACACCAGAGCTCCATAGGTTCATACATAGGTACTAGTCTATTGGCCCTAGGACCTATATAAGCCTAGCCAAATGGTACACTGGCTTTTGCCACCCAAGAAAATGATTTTCCTGTGCCCCTGTCGAGCAGAGCCACAGAAGTGATCCCTGGGGTGAATTTCCTATCTCCCATCCAGTCATCAAGATTTTTCTTGAAGAGTGCTAATGAGGAGCTTTGTTTGATATCGATAGGTAGTTTGTTCCAGAGTATGGGAAGTCTCTGGGACAGGAATCTATCCCTCCAGCATTTTCAGGTTATTGTGGTGACAAGGTTTAGGTCCCTAGAGCATGTAGCTCGGAGGGATTAGGATTTCTTTAAGTGGAGCATGTCCATCAGCTTTGGGTTTGACATAGCTTTGTATGTTAGGCAGAGATCGCCTCTGAGTAGGCGATATGCGATGGAGGAAAGCTGGAGTTTTTTGAGATGGTCTGCGTAGGGCATCTGTTTGAGGCCAATAATCCTGTTTGTGAGGTATTTCTGTGGCCTTTCCAGTTGTTGTAGATGTCTTGTGAGGTACATACCAAAAGGGGCGTTGTACTCTATAATTGGTCTAATGAGTGATGAGTAGAGGGGAACAATGACCTCTTTTTTCCTGGATGAGAAACCTTTTGTGATGAGGTGTGCCACATAGAAGGATTTCCTGACTACTGTAGGGATGTAATTATCAAAGGAGCGACTACTACCACCTGTGTCCCAAGGTCTCTTATCACACTTTCAGTGTTAAGTAGACTACCGTCTATGTGGTAGTTCATGGGTACAGAGTTTTTATGAAAAGGGATGACAATGCACTTTTTGGTATTGAGCTTGAGACCATGGCTTTGACACCAAGCATCTGTCATAGTGAGGCCCTTTTGTAGGATGTCCACATTGTTAGGAGTTTTGATTATGGCTCCTAGTTTGCAGTCGTCTGCAATTTTTGCTAGCCAAATACCTTCTGTGTTAGCCTGTACTTCAGAGAAGTAGATAGGATCCAGGACGGAACCCTGTGGTACTCCGCTTGTCACTAGTCTGAAGTTGGATTTAGAGTCTGCTACATTCACAGTTTGGGTTCTGTCAGTGAGCCAGTTGGCAAACCCATCTTTTGACATAGGGATTTATACCTAGTTTAGTGAGTTTATCTATAATTCCAGAGAGTGGGATGATGTTGAAAGCCTTGGCGAGATCTAGATAGGCTGTGTGAACCACCTTACCCTCATGTACGGCTTTGGTGACCGCTTCAAAGAAGTCTATCAGGTTTAGGAGACATGGCCTGCCTTTTACAATCCTGAACTGGGTAGAGTCCAGAGTTTGGAGATTACCAATGTCATTGTTTATAAGTTCCATGATGATATGTTCCATAGCCTTGCAGACCAGGCTCATCAGGCTAATGGGGCAATAGTTCCCGGGGTCCATTGGGGCCCCCCTTTTGTGGAGTGGGATAACCGTTGCTGTGTGCCATTCAGTGGGCACAAAGCCTGAGGTGAGGCTATGATTGAATGTGGTACTTTGGTGGGGTGCCAGTTTGTTCTGTAGTTCATGTAGAACGCAGCCTGGGATGTGAAGTAGTAGTCACATCTAGTCTCCAGAAGTACATGAACCAAAATACCAAGAACCAATAACACATACTACAGGTAATACTCTCCTACAACATTGTCATTTATTTGTCAAATAAAACTACAAATAAACTTTGGTGCTTTCATCTCATAAATTCTGAGACTTCATCAGAAGTATGAACTTCCTTGACTGGGACGTAGATTTAAAAAAATATCAAAAGGTAATGTGACCCTCTGTCATTTAAAGTGGGGGGAGGTTATGGTGCTCAAATGCAACTGCCACATAATTGTTTTTGTTTAAGGTAGTATTTTGTGGCACTCCCACTCCCCCCCATTATCAACTAAAACACTGTTAAGCACACAAAAAGAGGAATTTCTTGAAATGAACACAGTTCACATAATGTTTGTACAGGTCATTTTTATATGTACTTTTTAATGTGATATAAATTGTATTCCTGTTCTCAGCTTCCTTTTGGTTTTCCAGTACAGACTCTTCACATGACAAACAAGTTGCAATGTAAGCAAAACCATATTTGTTACAGTCACATTTTCAACTACACGACAAAGTTCTTGATTAGGAGGGAATCACCACATGGGTCCATCATTTACAGAAGTTCACCATTTACATGCACCACACTTTCTCATCATTCCATTATGTATTTACATGCACCACACTTTCTTGTCATTCCCCCATTACATATTTACAGGCACCACACTTTCTCATCATTCCCCCATTACGTATTTGCATGCACCACACTTTCTCATCATCTCCCCATTGCGTATTTACATGCATCACACTTTTGCTCATCATTCCCCCATTATGTATTTACATGCACCACACTTTCTCATCATTCCCCCATTACATATTTACATGCACCACACTTTCTCATCATCTCCCCATTACGTATTTACATGCATCACACTTGCTCATCATTCTCCCCTTACGTATTTACATGCACTACACTGTCTCATCATTCTCCCAAAATTATTTACATGTACTACACTTTCTCATCATTCCTCCATTACGTATTTACATGCATCACATATTTACATGCATCACATTTGCTCATCATTCCCCCATTATGTATTTACATGCACCACACTTTCTCATCATTCCCCCATTACATATTTACATGCACCACACTTTCTCATCATTCCCCATTAGGTATTTACATGCACCACACTTTCCCATCATTCCCTACATTACGTATTTACATGCACCACACTTTCCCATCATTCCCTACATTACGTGTTTACATGCACCACACTTTCTCATCATTCTCCCAAAATTATTTACATGCACCACACTTTCTCATTCCCCATTGCATATTTACATGCACCACACTTTCTCCTTATTCCTTCTGTTATGTATTTACGTGCACCACACTTTCTCATCATTCCCCCATTACGTATTTACATGTACCACACTTTCTCATAATTTCCCCATTACGTATTTACATGCACCACACTTTCTCATCATTCCCCCATTACGTATATACATGCATCACACTTGCTCATCATTCTCCCCTTACGTATTTACATGCACTACACTGTCTCATCATTCTCCCAAAATTATTTACATGTACTACACTTTCTCATCATTCCTCCATTATGTATTTACATGCATCACATATTTACATGCATCACATTTGCTCATCATTCCCCCATTATGTATTTACATGCACCACACTTTCTCATCATTCCCCCATTACATATTTACATGCACCACACTTTCTCATCATTCCCCATTAGGTATTTACATGCACCACACTTTCCCATCATTCCCTACATTACGTATTTACGTGCACCACACTTTCCCATCATTCCCTACATTACGTGTTTACATGCACCACACTTTCTCATCATTCTCCCAAAATTATTTACATGCACCACACTTTCTCATTCCCCATTGCATATTTACATGCACCACACTTTCTCCTTATTCCTTCTGTTATGTATTTACATGCACCACACTTTCTCATCATTCCCCCATTACGTATTTACATGCACCACACTTTCTCATAATTTCCCCATTACGTATTTACATGCACCACACTTTCTCATCATTCCCCCATTACGTATTTACATGCACCACACTTTCTCATCATTCCCCCATTACATATCTACATGCAGCAGACGTTCTCATCATTCCTCCATTACATATTTACATGCACCACAGTATGTCATCACTCCCCCATTACGTATTTACATGAACCACACTTTGCCATCATTCCCCCATTATGTATTTACATGCAACACACTATCTCATCATTCCCCCGTTATGTAGTTACATGCAGCACACTTTCTCATCATTCCTCCATTACATATTTACATGCACCACACTTTCTCATCATTCCCCCATTACGTATTTACATGCAGCACACTTTCTCATCATTCCCCCATTACATATTTACATGCACCACACTTTCTCATTCCCCCATTACGTATTTACATGCACCACATGTTCTCATCATTCCCGCATTACGTATTTACATGCACCACACTTTCTCAACATTCCTCCATTACGTATTTGCATGCACCACACTTTCTCATCATTCCCTAAATTATGTATTTGCATGTACCACACATTCTCATCATTCCCCCATCACGTATTTACATGCACCACACTTTCTCATTATTATCCCATTACGTATTTACATGCACCACACTTTCTCATCATTCCCCCATTACGTATTTACATGCACCACACTTTCTCATCATTCCCCCATTACATATTTACATACAGCACACTTTCTCATCATTCTCCCATTATGTATTCACCTGCACCACACTTTTTCATCATTCCCCCATTACGTATTTACATGCCCCACACTTTCTCATCATTCCCCCATTATGCATTTACATGCAGCACACTTTCTCCTCATTCCCACATAACTTATTTACATGCACCACACTTTCTCATCATTTCCCCATTATGTATTTACAGGCCCCACACTTTCTCATCATCTCCCCATTATGTATTTACAGGCCCCACACTTTCTCATCATCTCCCCATTACTAATTTACATACACCACACTTTCTCATCATTCCCCCATTATGTATTTACATGCACCACACTTTCTCATCATTCCCCTATTACGTATTTACCTGCACCACACTTTCAAATCATTCCCCACATTATGTATTTACCTGCACCACACTTTCTCAGCATTCCCCCATTACATATTTACAGGCCCCACACTTTCTCATCATCTCCTTATTACTTATTTACATTCACCACACTTTCTCATAATTTCCCTATTACATTTTTACATGCATCACACTTGCTCTTCATCTCCCATTACATATTTACATGCACCACACTTTCTCATCATTTTCCCATTACGTATTTACATGCACCAGACTTTCTCATCATTCCACCATTACGTATTTACATGCACCACACTTTGTCATCATTCCCCCATTACGTATTTACATGCATCATACTTTCCCATCATTCCCCATTACGTATTTACATGCCCCACACTTTCTCATTATTCCCCCATTATGTATTTACATGCACCACACTTTCTCATCATTCCCCCATTACGTATTTACATGCACCACTCTTTTTCATCATTCCCCCATTACATATTTACATGCACCACACTTTCCCATCATTCCCCCATTACGTATTTACATGCCCCACACTTTCTCATTATTCCCCCATTATGTATTTACATGCACCACACTTCCTCATCTTTCCCCCGGTACGTATTTACATGCACCACACTTTCTCATCATTCCCCCATTACGTATTTACATGCACCACACTTTCTCATCATCTCCCCATTACGTATTTACCTGCACCACACTTTCAAATCATTCCCTACATTATGTATTTACCTGCACCACACTTTCTCAACATTCCCCCATTACCTATTTACAGGCCCCACACTTTCTCATCATCTCCCCATTAGTTATTTACATTCACCACACTTTCTCATAATTCCCCTATTACATTTCAAATCATTCCCTACATTATGTATTTACCTGCACCACACTTTCTCAACATTCCCCCATTACCTGTTTACAGGCCCCACACTTTCTCATCATCTCCCCATTAGTTATTTACATTCACCACACTTTCTCATAATTCCCCTATTACATTTCAAATCATTCCCTACATTATGTATTTACCTGCACCACACTTTTTCATCATTCCCCTGGTACGTATTTACATGCACCACACTTTCTCATCATTCCTCCATTACTTATTTACATGCACCACACTTCCTCATCATTCCCCCGGTACGTATTTACCTGCACCACACTTTCTTCTCATTCCCCCTTTACATATTTGCATTCCCCATACTTTCTCATCATTCCACCCATTATGCATTTAGACTTGTGAGTCGATTATCTGAACTAATTGGGACCGAGGGTAGTTCGGATTATCAAACATTCATTGAACTGGTTACAAAACTTCTAAAAATCTTTTTTTTTGCACTCAGGGAATACACTTTTCAGCCATTCAGCAAGTCCAGTGGACAATAAAGACTATCTTTCACACAAAAGCAGGCTACAAGTTCAAAAAACATGCACAAGCTAATACATATAAAGTTTACAAATTCAGACAGTTTTTTTCTATCCAACCCAAAAACTTAGGAATACTGGGTTCGGATAATTGACATTTCGGATAATCAACATTTGGATAATCGACTCTCTACTGCTACATACACCACATTTTCTCTTCCTTCCTCCATTATGTATTTAACTGCACTACACTTTCTCATCATTCCCTCTATTACGTATTTGCATGCACCACAATTTCTAATCATTCCCCCATTACATATTTACATGCACCACACTTTCTCATAATTCCTCCATTACGTATTTACCTGCACCACACTTTTTCATTCCTCCATTACATATTTACACGCACCACACTTTCTCATCATTCTGCCATTACGTATTTACCTGCACCACACTTTTTCATCATTCGCCTGGTACGTATTTACATGCACCACACTTTCTCATCATCTCCCCATTACGTATTTATATGCACCACACTTTCTCATCATTCCCTCTGTTATGTATTTACATGCACCACACTTCCTCATCTTTCCCCCGGTATGTATTTACATGCACCACACTTTCTCATCATCTCCCCAGTACGTATTTACATGCAGCACACTTTCTCATCATTCCCCCATTACGTATTTACCTGCACCACACTTTCTCATCATTCCCCCATTACATATTTACATGCCCCACACTTTCTCATCATTCCCCCCATTATGCATTTTACAGTAGTGAGTCAATTATCTGAACTAATTGGGACCAAGGGTAGTTCGGATAATTAAACATACATTGAACTGGTTACAAAACTTCCAAAATCTTGTTTTTTCTGTTGTCACTTTTCAACCATTCAGCAAGTCCAATGGACAATAAAGAATATTTTTCACACAAAAGCAGGCTACAAGTTCAAAAAACATGCACAAGATAATACATACAACATTTACATATTCAGACTTTATGGTTTTTCCTTCCCAAAAACTTTGGAATACTGGGTTCGGATAATCAACATTTCGATAATCGACTCTCTACTGCTACATACACCACATTTTCTCATCCTTCCCTCATTACGTATTTACATGCACCACACTTTCTCATCATTCCCTCTGTTATGTATTTACATGCACCACACTTTCTCATCATTCCCTCTGTTATGTATTTACATGCACCACACTTTCTCATCATTCCCTCTGTTATGTATTTACATGCACCACACTTTCTCATCATTCCCTCTGTTATGTATTTACATGCACCACACTTTCTCATCATTCCCCCATTACGTATTTACATGCACCACACTTTCTCATCATTCCCTCTGTTATGTATTTACATGCACTACACTTTCGCATCATTCCCCCGGTACATATTTACATGCACCACACTTTCTCATCATCTCCCCAGTACGTATTTACATGCACCACACTTTCTCATCATTCCCCCATTACGTGTTTACCTGCACCACACTTTCTCATCATTCCCCCATTACATATTTACATTCAGCACACTTTCTCATCATCTCCCCATTACGTATTTACATGCACCACACTTTGTCATCATTCCCCCATTACATATTTACATGCACCACACTTTCTCATCATTCCCCCATTACATATTTACATGCACCACACTTTCTCATCATTCCCCCATTACGTATTTACATGCACCACACTTTCTCATCATTCCCCCATTACATATTTACATGCACCACACTTTCTCATCATTCCCCCATTACATATTTACATGCACCACACTTTCTCATCATTCCCCCGGTACGTATTTACATGCACCACACTTTCCCATCATTCCCCATTACATATTTGCATGCACCACACTTTCTCATAATTCCTCCATTACGTATTTACCTGCACCACACTTTTTCATCATTCCCCCATTGCATTTTTACCTGCACCACACTTTTTCATCATTCCCCCATTACATATTTACCTGCACCACACTTTTTCATCATTCCCCATTACATATTTACATGCACCACACTTTCTCATCATTCCGCCATTACGTATTTACCTGCACCACACTTTTTCATCATTCCCCTGGTACGTATTTACATGTACCACACTTTCTCATCATCTCCCCATTATGTATTTACATGCACCACACTTTCTCATCATTCCTCCATTACGTATTTACCTGCACCACACTTTTTCATCATTCCCCCGGTACGTATTTACATGCACCACACTTTCTCATCATCTCCCCATTACGTATTTACATGCACCACACTTTCTCATCATTCCCCCATTACGTATTTACCTGCACCACACTTTCTCATCATTCCCCCATTACGTATTTACATGCACCACACTTTCCCATCATTCCCCATTACATATTTGCATGCACCACACTTTCTCATAATTCCTCCATTACGTATTTACCTGCACCACACTTTTTCATCATTCCCCCATTACATATTTACCTGCACCACACTTTCTCATCATTCCCCCGGTACGTATTTACATGCACCACACTTTCTCATCATCTCTCCATTACGTATTTACATGCACCACACTTTTTCATCATTCCCCCATTACGTATTTACCTGCACCACACTTTCTCATCATTCCCCCATTATGTATTTACATGCACCACACTTTCCCATCATTCCCCATTACATATTTGCATGCACCACACTTTCTCATAATTCCTCCATTACGTATTTACCTGCACCACACTTTTTCATCATTCCCCCATTACATATTTACGTGCACCACACTTTCTCATCATCCCCCCGGTACGTATTTACCTGTACCACACTTGCTCTTCATCTCCCATTACATATTTACATGCACCACACTTTATCATCATTCCCCCATTACATATTTACCTGCACCACACTTTCTCATCATTCCCCCATTACATATTTACCTGCACCACACTTTCTCATCTTTCCCCCATTACGTATTTAGATGCACCACACTTTCTCATCATTCCCCCATTACGTATTTACATGCACCACACTTTCTCATCATTCCATTACGTATTTACATGCACCACACTTTCTCATCATTCCCCCATTACGTATTTACATGCACCACATATTCTCATCATTCCCTCATTACGTATTTACAGGCCCCACACTTTCCCGTCTTTACCCCATTACATATTTGCATGCACCACACATTCTCATCTTTCCCTCATTACGTATTTACAGGCCCCACACTTTCCCATCTTTACCCCATTACATATTTACATGCACCACACTTTCCCATCATTACCCCATTACATATTTACATGCATCACACTTTCTCATCATTCCATTACGTATTTACATGCACCACACTTTCTCATCATTCCCCCGGTACGTATTTACATGCACCACACTTTCCCATCATTCCCCATTACATATTTGCATGCACCACACTTTCTCATCATTCCGCCATTACGTATTTACCTGCACCACACTTTTTCATCATTCCCCTGGTACGTATTTACATGTACCACACTTTCTCATCATCTCCCCATTATGTATTTACATGCACCGCACTTTCTCATCATTCCTCCATTACGTATTTACCTGCACCACACTTTTTCATCATTCCCCCGGTACGTATTTACATGCACCACACTTTCTCATCATCTTCCCATTACGTATTTACATGCACCACACTTTCTCATCATTCCCCCATTACGTATTTACCTGCATCACACTTTCTCATCATTCCCCCATTACGTATTTACATGCACCACACTTTCCCATCATTCCCCATTACATATTTGCATGCACCACACTTTCTCATAATTCCTCCATTACGTATTTACCTGCACCACACTTTTTCATCATTCCCCCATTACATATTTACCTGCACCACACTTTCTCATCATTCCCCCGGTACGTATTTACCTGTACCACACTTGCTGTTCATCTCCCATTACATATTTACATGCACCACACTTTATCATCATTCCCCCATTACATATTTACCTGCACCACACTTTCTCATCATTCCCCCGGTACGTATTTACCTGCACCACACTTGCTCTTCATCTCCCATTACATATTTACATGCACCACACTTTCTCATCATTCCCCCATTACATATTTACCTGCACCACACTTTCTCATCTTTCCCCCATTACGTATTTAGATGCACCCCACTTTCTCATCATTCCCCCATTACGTATTTACATGCACCACACTTTCTCATCATTCCATTACGTATTTACATACACCACACTTTCTCATCATTCCCCCATTACGTATTTACATGCACCACACATTCTCATCATCTCCCCATTACGTATTTACATGCACCACACTTTCTCATCATTCCCCCATTACGTATTTACATGCACCACACATTCTCATCATTCCCTCATTACGTATTTACAGGCCCCACACTTTCCCATCTTTACCCCATTACATATTTGCATGCACCACACATTCTCATCATTCCCTCATTACGTATTTACAGGCCCCACACTTTCCCATCTTTACCCCATTACATATTTACATGCACCACACTTTCCCATCATTACCCCATTACATATTTACATGCATCACACTTTCTCATCATTCCATTACGTATTTACATGCACCACACTTTCTCATCATTCCCCCATTACGTATTTACAGGCCCCACACTTTCCCATCTTTACCCCATTACATATTTACATGCACCACACTTTCTCTTCATTCCTTCATTCCTCTGTTACGTATTTACATGCACCGCACTTTTACAGTTTTTGACCTGACGTGTGTTATCAGATTAGTAATGCATGTTTCTTAGCTAGAAGAGACATATGACTTTAAATTAAAAGTTGTATTCTTTGCCATGTATAATTGATTTTAATTTTGTCTTTCTAGCTATATTTACCTCCTTTAGTATCTTTCCCAATAAAACAGGTGGATAACTCCTCTGTTCAAATATAATATTTAAGTCATAACATTCTTTTTTGAGTTGCTGTCCGAAATTATTCTAGAAAGTTGAAGTAATGCCCCTTTACAGTACAATGCTTTCATTTAAGGGAAAATTTGAAATATGTGTTCAAGAAGCTGGGTTTCTTATAAATAGTTTACTGGTAACACTGGTAAAGAAAACAGCTTTAATTTCTCAAACCTCAGAGTTGGTATATTTAATTAGCAGGGAGGTTAGGGGGCTGCAAAAAATTTGTTTTGGATGTGTTTAATTGTTTTTGACATTTTTAGTTTAGACTTTTTTGTCGACCATAAGCAGTTTAGATTAATGTGATTAGATTCATATATACATGAATACATACACATACACGCACGTGTAATTAAGATGGTAACGAAAAGGCATTTGTTGTATTCAAGTGCATAACTTCTAGGGATTTTTGTGCATAAAGTATTAACTTGTTCAAAATTGTTACAGGAGCTTAGCTGTACTTCTATAGTTTAGTATCTGAGTATGCACTCTTACAAGTAGTTATGTAATAAACACATGTAAACAGCTGTATGTATCACTTTTCTATTTTTATCAGTACTCACAAAACTGTCTTTCTGTTCATATCTGCAATGAGCCATTGAAACAAGGCACTATAAGATACAATGTCTCATTGCAGTTATGAACAGAAGTTGTTTACTTTGTTTTCTGTTGTTTTATTGTTGTGTGGTTTATATTGCAAGTATCTTGACATCTGATTTCAGTTTAATGTTTCTTTTATTATGATTTCTAGTTTTATACAAAAAATGCAAATCTTTGTGCGTCAGTTTTGAAAGATAACAGAACTTCAATGGACTTCATTTCAAACCCTTCCTCTTAGGAATTAGTCTGTGTCTGAAACATCACTTTGAGCAATACAGGTGAAAACAGTAAATAAGTATACATTTATCAGGTGTTCTGCAGTTTATCAGGCACCAGTTTTGACGTTTCATGAATAACACTTCTGCCGCTGCTTTGCTGGCTGTGGATGTGATTGAATAGAGGGGTTTAGTTTGTCGCTGACAGTTCATCCATCATATCCTCCTGCCTAACCTTGCATTAAATGAACAATAAAGCCAATAATTTTTGTTCACATTTATTTAAGGTAGTGTGTGATGGTAAGTAGGACTATGTTGTTTGTCTTCATAACTGCTCTGGACATGCAGCAGGAAGTTGTTCTAGCAGATGAATGATCTGCCTGTCATACTTTTTGCAAAATTCTACTACTTCACTCGACTTCAGATTTTATTATTATTATTTTTTGTAATGAAACCAAAAAAAAAGACCTTAACAGAGTACAAATGGAGAAGGTCGTGTTTTATCTTGAATATTATTGGGATTTGTCACTGTAAGTATTGTAACCGACTGTTGCATTGTCTTGCACTTTTTTCTCCAAGATGAATTTAGAAATTAATAGTTCCTTCCACTGAACAGTGCATGCTAAAATGCTCAAAAACAGTATTCAGTAAGATGAGCTCAGTGACATGCAGATGAAAGAGTGAACAAGAAATGAATGTACTGTGTATAAATGCACAGATTTTCATAGGCATGCACGTATTTTGCAGAGAATGTGGTTGAATTCTGTGAGGTTTGACAGGTTTGCATACTCTCCCTTCTCCCCTACATTCTGGATTTAGCCACAGAACCATCCTAAGCAGTACCTCACTACTACTTTCCTTTACAAGAACTACCTTCCGCTACTTTCTTCCCCTTCTTGGAACTTGCTCCCTAGAACAGAGGGTCTCAGGCACGTGCCTTCATTAATGAGCTGTTTAGTTATTTGAAGCAAACAGATGGCCCTTGTAGACTCACCTGATTATCCTGACAATGACATACACTGGCCACACTGTTGCACTGATGGATTAATCCTAGGGCTGGTTACCTTCTCATCTGCCCTCTTTTCACACTTGACCACATTCTGAAACATCCTAATGATCTGCTTGCAAGTATCTCTTTCTGTACTCAACTGACCGGGATCTTCCTGGACACATCACCTGTGTCCAGATATCATCCAGTATCTCTTTGTGTACGCACCTGACCGTGATCTTCCTGTACACGTCACCTGTGTCCAGAGATCATCCAGTATCTCTTTGTGTATGCACCTGACCGTGATCTTCCTGTACACGTCACCTGTGTCCAGAGATCATCCAGTATCTCTTTGTGTACGCACCTGACCGTGATCTTCCTGTACACGTCACATGTGTCCAGAGATCATCCAGTATCTCTTTGTGTACGCACCTGACCGTGATCTTCCTGTACACGTCACCTGTGTCCAGAGATCATCCAGTATCTCTTTGTGTACGCACCTGACCGTGATCTTCCTGTACACGTCACCTGTGTCCAGAGATCATCCAGTATCTCTTTGTGTATGCACCTGACCGTGATCTTCCTGTACACGTCACCTGTGTCCAGATATCATCCAGTATCTCTTTGTGTACGCACCTGACCGTGATCTTCCTGTACACGTCACCTGTGTCCAGAGATCATCCAGTATCTCTTTGTGTATGCACCTGACCAGGATCTTCCTGTACACGTCACCTGTATCCAGATATCCAGTATCCCTTTGTGTACGCACCTGACCGGGATCTTCCTGTAAATGTCACCTGTATCCAGAGATCATCCAGTATCTCTTTGTGTATGCACCTGACCAGGATCTTCCTGTACACGTCACCTGTATCCAGATATCTTCCAGTATCTCTTTGTGTACGCACCTGACCGGGATCTTCCTGTACACGTCACCTGTATCCAGATATCATCCAGTATCTCTTTGTGTATGCACCTGACCGGGATCTTCCTGCACATGTCACCTGTATCCAGATATCATCAGCATCTCTACAAATATGTGCTGCTGCATTAGTCTGCAGCATATAAATATTTGTTAGATAGATATGAGTGCACATGTTAAAGGAATATATATTCAAAATGTAGGTATCACCAACCTGTACTACTTTATTAGTCATGTTATATTTGCAAGATGTTACAGGAATGTCTGAATTGATTTTGAATCCTAACAGATTACTGACAATAACAGAAACTTGTAAAATTGCTTTCTTAATGTACACTTTACTGCATTGTGTGCTGATTGGTGTATTTTTTCTTCCCTCATCTCATCTATTAGAGCTTTTCTCTTCTTCACTCACATTTTAACAAACTGTAATAGTTAAGTAAAAAACAAAAATGACCTACTGTCATCCCTGGTTGAAGGAGGGGAGTATGACGTTTGCCACATTAGATTTTACCTATTGTGATCAATCGTAGGTGTCAAACATCTTTCTGATATGACATGATGGCATTATATGCCCTGGCCATCATCCCTTGGGGGTCCAACCATGGTGATAGGAAGCCAAAATATTAGTCTTCCATGGCACATGGGAACCCACCTAGCAAGGTAAAGTGGGTTAAGGTGGTTAACACACGGTAGAAGGAAAAGACCACTCTGCAATTATAGGCCATTTAATTTTCGGAGCAGATGACGGAATCTAGGAAAGAACTACTTGGAAAAAGGCTTTTATGGCTATCCATCCAGTTGTTAAACTCCACCAGGTTTTTCCAAAACATTCTCTGAAACATTGCTCCCAGAATGTACTGGTGTTTCAGTAAAAAATGTTACCTCATGTTTCCTTTAAAAGCGCAGCCTTCTTGATTTTGTACACATTTCTTGTTCTAAAATAAAAGAATACTAGATTGTTGAGCAGTCCACTGATGCAACGATCAGGCAGGCACTTGTGTTTCCATTGGTGTGGGTTTGGAAATAAGCCCAGCTTGCTGGAAGGCAGTGTGATGAGCTGTAGCCTCCTGTGCTGCCTTGGCTGGGGTTTGGGACAGTCTTGATTCTGTGAATAATCTCTATTATAATTTGTGGGTTTTATAGGAACTAGTAACACTGAAAACAACCAGTGACAAAATCACTAAAGTAGAAACGACTGAACTGAAGAGCTGTAATCCCAGAATACTTCACACAAAAAGTTAACGGTTTATCTTCTGTTGCAGGGAGCATGCCCCATCTGTATTGTTTATTCTGAGGTCACACAACCTCATGCAACAAAATACTGTCTACAGCGACATTGTGCAGTCTTGGAGTCAACGGTGTGTTATTTTAGTTGTAGTGAGTTCCTCTTCAATTTAATCTCTGGTGCTCTGCAGCAGCAACTCTACTGTAATGAGGCAAAAGCATGAGAAACAGCCTCTCTGTGGTATAATGAAGGAGTTCATTGCAAAGGACAGAGATACATGTTCCCGTTTTCAAGACAACTTAAAAATGACTGACCATTTCCAAAAATCTTGAGAGAAGTAATTCTGACTCCAGCTACAATTCAGGCTAGTGTCGAGTCTCCATACTTCTCAAGTGGCCAAGCCTGACCATACTCCTGATTTTGGGGATTGCACAACTTTGAATAATACACTTATTGCTGAAGTAGTCTGACCTTGGAGAAAGAATGTTTAGACATAGATCCTCACATAGGGAGGTAAGAAGGGAGCTTAGCCGCTGCGTAACTGTCTTGCTGCTTCTACATTAGCATTTAAAAATGCCTTTTCCGGCTACATTCTGTGGCTGTTTTTATCCTGTCCTGATTTCTTTTCCTATCTTTTCAGCACAGGTTCATACATTCATAAAAATACCTCTAATCTTAACCACTTATTTTATAGCTTCATAGGTGTTTACTAGGCTAATGACCACAACAGCCTTTTTAAGCCTAGCAATGCATCCCAAATCTCTGACAAGTTCAGGTACCCTTGATAAGTGTAAGCTTGGGCCTGGGAGATGAACCATTTCCAGGTTTCCTGTGTCCATTAGAGACATAGGTGCCAAACCAGGAATGAATTTCCTGTTCCCCATCCAGCTGTCCAAGTTGCACTTGAGTTGGGTTAAGGAGGATCTCTGCTTCACATGAATGGTGAGCCTGTTACGGAGAAGGGGTAGTCTCTGAGATACTTACCTGTCTCTAAAGCAGGTTCTATTTATATCACAGGCAAGGTTTACGTCTTTAGACTGGATAATTCTGGTGCTGTTTGTTTTGTGGATATGCAGGAAGTCCATCAGAGTGGGGTCTGACAATACCATGTATGCCAGGCATAGATCTCCCCTCAACAGCCTGTAGGAGACATAATACAGGGTTAGGGCCTTGAGGCTGTCTACAAAGGACATGTTACTTATGCATTCTTTTAGTGATGAAACTTTGTAAACGTTCAGTTGTTGGAAATTCCTAGTTAGATGCATACCAAAGGGGGCATTGTACTCAATGATACGTCTGATGAATGCCGACTACAGTGGAACAATGACTTCCTTGGACCTAGATGCCATACCTCTGTTTATAAGTTGCTCAGCACAGAATGATTTCCTCACTTCTCTAGGCACATGATAGTCAAAGGCTAGAGTACTGTCCTTCTGTGTCCCCAAGTCCCTGATTTCTGAGTGAAGGGGCATGACTTCCCGAAGTACACTGTTATGCATTTCTTAGCATTTAGTTTTAATCCATGGCTCTGGCACCAGTTGTTTTTCTGTGTCAGTCCTTTCTGGAGAAAATTTGTGTCAGTGGACAATTCAGTGATGGCCCCTAGTTTGCAGTCATCAGCAAATTTAGTCAGCCAGAAGCCAATGATATTGGCCTTAACTTCAGAGAAGGAAATGCCGAAAAGGAGCAGTCCCAGGACTGAACTCTGAGGGACTCTGCTTGTGACTGGCCTCTTTGTGGAGGTGGACTCTCCAGTTCTAACTTCCTAGGTCCTGTCTGTGAGCCAGCTGGCTATCCACCAGGTGACATAAGGGTGTTACCTAACCTCTTAAGTTTGTCAATAAATCCTAAGTGGGGTACCAGGTCAGGGTAGGCAGTGTGAACCATTTTTCTCCTCATCCATTGCCTTTGGTAAGCTTCTCAAAGAAGTCCACCAGGTTGAGTAGTCTTGCCCCTGTTGAAACCAAATTGGGTTGGGCCCAGTGTCTGGAGGTTTCCTGTGCTATTATTGATTTCCATGATAATTATTTCCATGGCTTTGCATTTGAGACTAATGAGTCTTATGGGTCTGTAGATGGTCCACCTTTATGCAAAGGAATGACTGTTGCTGTTCTCCATTCATGAGGCACGAAGCCTGTTTGGAGGCTAAAGTTGAATAGCAATTGTAGAGGAGCTGCTAGGGCAGGTTTCATGCTGTTTAGAAGGCATCCTGGGATGTTGCCTGGGCCCATTTATGCAGTGTTCTTGGCCTTAGAGAATATTAAGGGCCTGTTCCCTAATGATAGCATGGGGAATTATATTTGATGGTATTTCCTGATGGAAGGTTGAGGGGGAGAGAGGGATAAAATTTGAGATGAATTTGTCGGGCAGTATGTTTGCTATATCTTCTGGCTGAGTATAGGTAGCTCCATTTACAGTGAGCTCTGCACACAGTTGTGTATTGCCTTCAGGGTTGTGGACATATCTAAAGAATGCCTTGTAGTTGTCCTTAGCCTGGGAAGCCAAACCTAACTCAAATTTGTCCTCTGAGTTGTTTGTTTAGTTTGATGAGAGTGCTTTTATCCTGCTGAACGCCACATTTCCTAATTTTGCAATGATTTTCTTCCTGCTGTTAAACAGCCTATTGATTTTGTGATCCCACCAGGGGGGTTTGTTTTTTAGGTTAGTTCTTTACCTCTTCCTGGTGGGTGAAGATGCTTCTATGCAGCTATTAACATGGTTGTACAGGGTTTCTGTGAACAGTTCTGCACAGGCGGAAGTGTTCTCAGGGTTTATGTGGGGCTTGACATTTTGCCAGGTTCTAGCTTAATAGCAGGAGGTTAGCCTCAGAGTAGTTTCTGAATATTGCAGGTTTAGCTGGGGTTCCAGGTTTTATTTTTACTTCAAGGAGACCATTTTGTGGTCTGACCTTAACAGAGAAGACACTACATTAGGGGGTGTGCATCATTCTCTCATATTAGTTCATAGATTAGTACTAAGCTAACTGCCCTTGCGAGCCACTGTAAGCCTAGCCAATTATCCCTTGTGAGACTCAAACCCTGCACCTTGTGTTTGTAAGGCAAACACCTTAACCATTAAGTCACCCTCCCAACCCTTCCTCACTTCACAGTGATGACCATATCCAATATGGCTGCAACCCTGGTTGGTATATTGACAGTCTGGTCGAGGGTGGTTGTGTGTATAAAATCCAGAAATCTTTATGCATGTATGTTTGGTGTTGTATATGATTCCCAGTTAATAGTAGGGTAATTAAAGTCGCCTGTGAATATGGTGTTGGGTTGGATGGTGAGTGTTTCCAGTAAGTTTAAATACATGGCTTGAGTTTCCTGGGTCATAGAAGGGGACCTATAGCTTGCAAGGAATTGGTATTGGATTTTTCCTATGGTGATTTGAACATGGAGAAGTTCAAGTGCATTGTCCTGTTTGACCAGCCTTGAGGTATATTCATTTTTTATGTAAATTGAGACACGCCCACTTTTAGTTGCTGTCTGTGTAGCAGCTGGTCTAAATGTGTAGGAGGCATTATAACCTTGCACTGTTGCTTTAAACCGTGTCTCTGTGACCATGCAGACATTATTCTGTAGGGTTAAGAGAGCTTCTTGGGAATGATGTTTTTTTATTTAGACTCCTAGCATTGAGCAATAACGCCTTTAGATTTTCTTAGTTTTGGTTTGCTATGTTGGAAGTTTTTTCAGTTTATTGGCTAAAAAAGGCCCTATGGGGAGGGCAGTGTTTTAGCTAATATTCAAAAGTCTAGAGGGGAGAGGTGCAGACCATCCCTGGCAAAGCAGCGTGGTCTGTTCACTCTCTCCTTCCATGCTGACAAATGCTGCACCTCCTTAGAATGACACCAGAAATTAAGCCAATTATTAAAGTCAGTCATCTTTTGTTCATACTGTGACATCGTCCTTGGAAAAGGTAAATGCTGAGCAATGCTAGGCTCATACCAACCTGGGACATACATTCCAAGAGCTCCATGTTGTGTCTCTTTCTAGGGAGGTATGTCCCAGGTCACTTACACCCACATGGATAATGACAAGAGTCATACTGGCACTTGTGGTGGATCCTGGCCCCTGATAAGCAACAGACCGTGGCTTTCACCTTACACAGTCTGGTGAGAGGGACATCAGTGTGTCTCATGATAGAGTCTCCAGTGACCAGAATGTTGGATTGTGTTGTGGCTTGTCTTATGATCTTAGCAGTAGAGTCTCCTTGAGATGTGGCTGCATCGACAGAATTAATAGAAGAGGAGGAGGCGTGGTCCTACTGCTTAAAAGCCACCTCTCTATAGAAACTCTAAACCTTAACAATGCTGAAACAGTATTTGCTAAACTAAAAATTAACCCTAATAAACATATATACATAATAGGTATTTATATGCCATGAGGGGATAATTTCCAATCACTAGAAAACATACTACACTAGTGCAGTAAACATTACCTCAGGAAACGATTATTATGGGCGACTTCAATGTATACTGGTTAGACTGCAACTGTGCAAACCCCAAAAATTGCATCAACTTGCACGGTTTCACACAACTCATCCAGGCACCCAGTAGGATTAATAAGCCATCCAATCAACACTTCTCTCTAGACTGGATATTAAATTGGCCAGCCCTCTACTCCTACTTTAGCTGTCTACCAGATAGTCTTAGTGACCACTTCCCAACCTATTTACTAAGGAAATGAGCGAACCCATTTAAACAAATAAGAAACAAAAAACACCTTAACCCTGACAACCTCACAGATATACTCAAACATTGTGACTGGATACTTCTGAAAATGCTACCCCTACGTGAAGCAGTAGACTACCTCAACTCTACCTTCCTATCTATACTAAACTCTCAGGCCCCTAGCAGAAATATATGAATTAAAGCTAACTATTCCCCATTGTTAACTAAAGAAACACTAGCTATACTAAAATCTAGAGACAAGGCCTGGGTAACCTGGAAAAAAAAACAAAGTCCCTAACCACTCTACAAACCTACCAGAAAATTAGAAACAAAACAAAGAGGCAGATTAAACAAGATAAAATAAATTACTACTCAGAAATTCAATCAAAGCACCGCAATAACCCACAAAAATTCTGGACAGCTATAAACAATATACTTCTACCAGGCAGAGTCAGCACACCCCCTCCTACCACTACTAATAGTTCAGACAGCATTGCTACTCAGTTCAATAAATACTTTACTGAAACCATCCATGTCCAGCAATCAAACCCCTTCACCTATCAGAACGATCACTGTCTCTTCCAATATTAAATCCACCATCTCCCTGCAACCTGTAGCTACAAAGACAATCAAAAAACTGCTTAAAAAGCTAAAACCCACCATATTAGCTGCAGATAACTTACCTGCAGAATTCCTAAAACTAACTGCAGATGGAATAGCCTATCCCATATAAATTCTTATAAATATATCCATAGCGGAACAACAAGTCCCTCCCATTTGGAAAACCTTTCATGTTACACCTCTACATAAAGGTGGCTGTTCAACAGATCTGTCTAACTACTGCGGAATCGCTATATTATCGACACTGTCTAAAATACTAGAGAGGGTCATTTACATGCAAGTTACCGATTATCTGCATATTAACAAACGTCTAACCAACATTCAACATGGCTTTCGATCATTTCATAGTACTTAGTACATTCACAGCACTGATGTCTCTCACCAATACTGTCAACTATCACAGGTACAACAGCAATTATGTAGCCTCTGTCTTCCTTGACATATCAAAAGCCTTTGATATGGTTTCTCTTAGTAAATTTCTAAACGTTCTCTCTGAACTAAGCTTTGTCAGTCTAGCATTGACTGGTTCCAGGACTACCTTATTGGACGCCAGCAGGCAGTTTTGTGGCAACAGACGTTTTCACTTCTATCAGTAACTTTAGGAGTCCCTCAGGGCTAGATCTGAGGTCCACTACTATTTTCAGTATTTGCAAATAACCTTCACACTTCAATCCCACAAGCCTCTCTCATCCAATATTAAGACAATTCAGCAGTGATATGTGCTGCTTCCAGAACTTCAAAACTTAACATAGCAATCCTTTCTAGCAGTTGAGACCTCGGTTACAAACTCTTAACTAATTTTAAATCCTAAGAAAACCGAACTTATGATTGTCCAATCCACTAAATCAGCCTCGACCACTAACACTTTCAACATTGTATTACTAAATAATACTGTTATCTCCCCATCATTGCACACCAAACTTTTGAGTTGAAATTGATTTTAATTAAAATTTGATTTTCACATTTCCCAAACAGTACAAAACGTACACAAAAAACTTGGTACAGTTCAATACAAATACTAAAGGTACCCTCGCTCAATCTCACTTAATCTCCACACTGCTTATATACAGCTCCCATACTCACAAATCTAAAAAAAAACAGAGCTAGGAAAACTTGAATCCTGTTATAACAAAATTGTCAGATATGCTACAAACTTACCAGCTGGAGACCACCATTGTATAGCCCTTAAGCAATTCAACTGGCTAGAACCCCCCCCCCCCCCCACCTCCTTCACTACAACCAGCTAACCATGGCCCATAAAATCCTCTACAAACCTGAGAACATACCTACCCTTCAAAAATTACTTCAACCATATGCCACTAACAGAACTCTACGCTCCACTAGCAAGCTCTACATAAAAATCAGCACATCCAAAAATCAAGCAGGGAGTCCGTCTTCTCAAATGACATAGAAAAAATCTGGAATTCACTACCGAAAACATTGCGACCGTTACATCTCTAGCCCAGTTTAAAACAGCACTAAAAACACTTATTCAATAATTGGCTGTGTCCTTGCTCTGCTCCAGACTAACCTTTCCCTCTGTCTTTGCTACCATCTTACTTTCACTTACTGACTAAACCTTCTCTCTCTGTTTATTCTGTTACCTATCCCTCTTTGCATACCAACACTACACAGTTCTTTACCACTGTTGAGTGAGCTAATGACATATTAAAATTACACATTTCATCATCTTTGTGAACTATATTTAGTAACCACATAATGTCATACTGGTCTCTCTATTTTTTACACAGAAATGTATAATACTGTAATCTCTGTCTGCTTGTTTAATCTTGTGATTCTCACTGATTTGGCTACAATTTATCGTGTAATATCTAAACTTAATAATCCATTAATTAGCCTCTATGTATAGCTGTTTGTCCACATTGTGTCTACACTAGTATTTTAATTTAATTTCTGTGTCCTATGTTCTGATACTGCTATACTGTATTTTCGGATGTTCTGTGTGGAGCTTTTTCACCCCTGGCCGTCACTGAAAAAGGACATGTGTCCAGTCGGACTTACCCAGTAAACAAATGTAAAATAAATAAATGTTGATGTGGGTGTTTTAAAACAGTGCATTCAGGTCTGCTGAGGGTATTTGTTATGTGTACTTCATCTAGGAGGTCTTTAGGGTTTAGGTAGGTTTTTATTTGTATGCTTGTTGTTTGTTTGCTTGTTATTTCCCTGAAACGCTAATTCCACCTAAAACGCAGCTTTTCAGTGCTTCTGTGGATCCCTAGTGATATCTGCATTGCTTACTGTACTTATTTCCTTGTTTCACTTGAAAGAAAGTTACTGTTTGTCATTTTTGCATTTAAGTTACCTGTAACACATTGCATTTAAATTACCTGGCACTTGCTCACTAAAGCAATTATATAAGTCAACACTAAAATATTAAAAGCACTACACCCTCACAAACCCCCCTTCAGTACCTCGTTCCCCATTGGCCCTTTTTTTCAATTATAAAGGAATTCCCGATACTATTCTAGCATGCCCAAAGTTCAGTTGTCAGTCTCCTCTCCGGTCCAGCTGGTGAATCTGGGAATCTTGAGGCAATGTTACAACTGCCTCATGTACACAGACAACCCTCTCCTCCTCCCAACAAATTCCAACACATGTGAGCGATGCAACCATATAGCCATACTGGAGGCTAAGCTCTTTCAACTTAGTACTGGCGAAACCAGTCAGGAGGAGAAGGAAACCACAATCACTACAATTCCAGTCTCACATAGACCTACCACGACAGCTTACCAAACACATAAACACACAAAAACATACTCGGAGGCTCTAAATAAAAATCTGCCTAAGCAGCAGAGACCTCCAAAGCAGACACCCAAGCAACCGCTACCCCAAAACAAAACACGTGCAACACATAGCTCACAAAGCCAGTGTGCCGAACAGTCACAGCCCTTAAGGCTAAACAACACACCTGATACACTTGTAATAGGTGACTCTATCGTCAGGCACACTGACGTCCCGCTCACCAGGCTGAACAAGGAGAAGGTCACGGTGAGCTGCCTGTTGGGCACTAGGATCCGCCACATAACACAAGCACTCAGGTCACTCCAAGGCAAGTACAAATATGACTCAGTCATTGTCCATGCTGGTGTGAATGACCTGAGACGTACCTCCCTGGACTACATGAAAAGAGACATAGAGGAGCTCTCTGAGCATGTAGCCCAGGCCGGTATGACCCTGACCTTGAGTAGCATCTTACCCTCACCAAGAATGATGCCACAATATGAAGACAAGATGATCAATTTCAACAATTGGCTTAAGTATTGGTGTCATTCAAAGGGGATCCAATGCCTGTCAGCCTAGGATGACATGCTCGACAAGCCACGATGCTTCGCTAGGGATGGCTTGCACCTGTCACCCTGGGCTTTCGGATATTGGCAAAGGCTCTTGCTACCCCCATAGTGCCTTTTTTAAGTAAGGCTCAAAAGACAAACCCACCTCCATAGATATCACAAGGGATAAGAAACTAAGAGTAATGCTACTCAATGCCAGAAGTCTAAACCTCAAGATGCACTTTTCGAAACTCTCCTTAGCATGGAGAACATCGATATCTGTGCAGTAACAGAAACCTGGTTCAAGGCTCCCGAGAGCACCCCGGCACTACCAGTTTATACCTCATACCATGCTTTTCGGCCCCAAAACTTGGACTGAACTACAAAAGGAGGGGGAGTATCAATATTCGTCAAAGATACCCACACCTCCAGGTTGGTGGTACAGCACGAAGCATCAGAGACTATCCATGTGCAACTAACAGTGGGTAAAACTGCATTCCAGTTTATAGCCTGCTACAGACCACCCTCCCAAACCCAGGAACCCCACTCGGCCTTCCTGAGAACACTGGAAAATATGAAGGTCTCTCCAAACACCATTATATTGGGCGACTTCAACTACCCAAACATAGACTGGGAGCATTACTCTAGCTCCAACATCCTAGCCCAAAGGTTCCTAGAATTTATAACTCAAATGCTATGGAACAACTTGTTACCACTCCCACAAGAGGGGAAAACATACTGGACCTGATCATCACCAACATGGGGACTATATGCTCCAGACCAGAAGTGTATCCCTCACTGGTAAGATCAGACCATAAACTAATCTCACTGGATATTCACATCCTGACTCCACCCCCTGCCCTGAAAACCACAGTGAAAAACGTCTCTAAAGCAAATTTCACACTCCTCAAAACAGAGGTGGAATCCTTCAAAGCCCCCGGGCCTGTGGAAAATATGGCCCAGACCGCAGAATCCTTTATAAACGCATTCTATGAACACCTTCAGGAATGCATGGATCATGCAATCCCAAATAAAACCAAGACCCAATCCTCCAAAGGCAGACATCCTGTCTGGTGGACCCCAGCCATAAACAAACTATACAATAGAAGGAGGAAGCTACTACATGATAGAGCAAAATCCCAAACAGGGAAGGCATCTCTGATCAGTATTAGCAACAAACTACGGGCGCTCATAACATCGTCTAAGGCCAGCTAGAGAGAAAAATTGCACAGGACACTAAGGATAATCACAAGGCTTTCTTTAGTTATGTTAGGAACCTGGGTGGGAATTCCCAGATATGCTCAGAATTAGTCCAAAATGACAAAAAATACACCGAACCCACAGACATTGCCAACATCCTAGCTGACAGGTTCAGCGCAACCCCCCCCACCACTAAAAGGGCAAATATCTATCCCAGCAGAGTGCTGCACCCCTGACATCTCAGATGCTCAGGTAAGAGCTGCCCTCTGCAAAGCAAAAAACACAGCATCAATGGGACCAGACGGTGTCCCGGGCTGTGTCCTACATGAACTCCAAGAAGAGCTAAACCCAAACATAAAACTACTGTTCAATCTCAGCCTTACTACAGGATATGTACCCAAAGAGTGGCGTACAGCAACAGTGGTCCCTCTCCACAAAGGTGGTGCCTCAATGGATCCTGGAAACTATCGCCCCATAAGCCTGACTAGATTGGTCTGCAAAGCTATGGAAAGGATCATCATGGACCTCATAAATAAAGATATTGGGGACCTACAGACACTGGATCCTACCCAGTTCGGCTTTGTTAAGGGCAGATCCTGCTTCTTAAACCTGGTTGATTTCTTTGAAACAGTCACCAAGGCCATTGACGAGGGGAAGGTGGTCCACACAACCTACCTGGACCTCACAAAAGCCTTCGATACAATGCCCCACTCAGGCATTATAGATAAGCTCACCAGCTTAAATATAAACTCCTATGTCACTAGATGGGTTGCAAACTGGCTCAAGGACAGAACCCACATGGTTAGAATTGCTGTTGCCATGTCAGACTCCAAACCAGTTACAAGTGGCATCCCACAAGGCTCAGTCCTGGGACCTCTCTTGTTCGGTATATATTTCTCGGAGGTACAGGCCAACACAGAAGGACTGTGGCTGACCAAGTTTGCAGATGACTGCAAACTGGACGCCATAATCGACTCTCCAGCCGACACAAGCATCCTCCAAAAGGGCCTCATAGAAACAGACAACTGGTGCCAGAGCCATGGCCTCAAGCTAAACACCAAAAAGTGTATAGTCATCCCCTTTGGCAAAAACAAAGTGCCCACAAATTACCACATAGGTGGTAATCCATTAAGTACAGAAGAAGTAATTAGGGACCTGGGGACCCAAGTTGATAGCAATCTCTCATTTGACAACCACGTGGCCAAAGTGGTTAGAAAAACATTTTATATAGCCCACCTAATCATGAAGGGATTCACATCTAGATCAGGGGAGGTCATTGTGCCTCTTTACTCATCCCTCATCAGGCCCATAATTGAGTACAATGCCCCTTTTGGGGGATGTACCTTACCAGACACCTGCAGCAAGTGGAAAGACCTCAAAAGTACCTCAGCAAGAGGATCAAAGGGCTCAAACAGATGCCATATGCTGCCCGGTTAAAGAAACTCCAGCTCTACTCAGTGGCATACCGCCTGCTCAGTGGCGATTTGTGCCTGACGTATAAAGCCATGTCCAACCCGGAATTAATGGACATGCTGCACCTCAGAAAATCCAAATCCCATCGAGCTATGCGCTCGACAGACTTGAAACTCAGCACTGAAATAAATAGGACATGCTGGAGGGACAGATTCATAATCCAGAGGCTCCCTTCACTCTGGAATAAAATCCCAGTCCAGGTTAGGCAGAGTCCCTCATTGACTCTCTTCAAGAGGAATCTTGATGAGTGGATGGGAGATCGTAGGTTTACCCCGGGTATCACTTCTATGTCACTGTTAGACAGAGACACAGTATACTAACCTCAAAAAAGGGCATAGCAAAATTAATTTAAAATGGGTGGTGAAAGCCAAACACACACTGGCTAGGCTTATAAATGCCCTAGGGCAGATAGCCTAGTATGAACCTATGTAAGTGCCTCAGCATATGTGAGTCTATATGTCTGCTTTGAATTGTGTGTGATGGTTGTAGTGTGTGTACTACTGACAACCTTATTGACATTAGGAGTGCTTTTATGTGAGGGTGTTGCCTCCAGTGACATTGTATTAATACATCTCTCACTTACCATATCCTTTTGTTTGAGAATTAATTGTTTTTCAGTAAACATGAGTTGATTTCTCTGTTGGCTCAGGATGCCCATATCCATCAAGCTGGTAAAGAAGATAGTGTCAAAGTTCATATCCATGGCAACAGACCTTTTTGTTTTTATATTCCCTGTCTGATATCCAGAGTATCTGGTTTGCAACTCTGAGGGTCGTGCTTGTCACTGCAAACTAGTTGTCCTGTGTGCAACTAGGTATTGGTGAAATTTCAATGTTGCCTTTACAGGAAAAATGTAAACTCTAGGTGTCTGTGGCTGTACAGGACACTGCCAAACACTTGAGGGGAAACTAATCATTATGTAGAGCCTGATGATTTATGGATAAAGTATTTAGGCAAATATTCTGAAATTAGAAGCAAATCAAGCAGTACTTACTGAAAAGAAAGAATTAGCTTGTCGGTAATGATAAAATAAGGGAAGTCACCTGAATGGCTACTGCTTGACTACTACACACAGCTGTGTTGGTCTCACCACAGCTTCAAGCTGCTGGGATACAATGCTCCTTTGCTTCTTTTCTCACCAGGAGCAAAACAGTAGCACCAATCCCAAGATCTGACGCAGGCCACAGCCTGTTTGGTGATCCACAGTCTTGTCCCAGATAATGCAAGGGCTGTAGGCTTGTTGTAGACTTTTCCTGGTAGATACCATGAATAGCAACCAGACCAATCAAGAAGGTCAAGGAAAGACACTCACTTCCCAACCAGAAACAGTCAGGAATCTATGCACTCTGCTCCTCTCTCACCAGGAGTAAGCACAGATTCCAAGCTGCCACCTATGAAGCAGTTATTGGGCTTTCCAGTGATCAGCAGTCTCCAGGAAATAATGTATCTGTGCTCTTTCCCTCACCAGGAACAAAACAAAAGCACTAATCCTAAAATGACTACTGAAAGGCAGAATGCAGGCTGTCCAGTAGCTGGTGGTCTTGGAGAAGATTTTGCAGATTTTAAATGTAAGATGGAAAAATGCCCTAATATCACAAAAGCTGCAGTGTGCATAAAGCAGTTTGATATGAAAGAGGGGGTAACTTAAGCTTTAGCTATCTAAGTGGACAGCCACTCATTTTAAAAGAGTGAGACAGATTGGAAAAGGTGGACACTTTGTATTCTGGTTCTAAAGAATGCAATGGAATAGCTAGTAAATGTAAATAGTTGAAGAGGAATGATTTCACAAAATGTTAATTTTGAGCTTACTCACAATAACCAGTGAAAGATGAGAGGGAAGGAGATTTGTGGTCAAATTAACATAAGGGGCATGCAACTAGAAAGACAGTTGAGTTTAAAAACACAACAACTCAATGGCTGAAGGGTAAAGAAAATGTAATTTCTGTGACTCACGCGACACAACTGTGGGCTTTTTCCTTATTTAAATATGCAGTTAAAAGCAGACTACAAATAACGGAAATAAATAACAATATACAAAGTAGAAGTTGTCAGTAAAGCATTTTGACAGGAGAATATAGCAGAACTTGAATTTGTTCAGCATTTATACAGTATTTATTTTATGTACAACTCTGTTCTGTGTTTTTTAACACTGGATCACAATTTTACTGCAGATGAATTTGTTTGAATGTACTGTGGAGATTTTAATATCTCTGACAAGAAAATACAAGGCTGGATTGAACAAAACCCTGCATGGTTCACTGTGATGTGTGCATGATAGCTCACCAGCTTGTATTCAGTAAGCAGCTCTGCACATTGTGTTTAAGAACCTGGGAATATGGGTAGATTCAGCTGAGTTTTCTAATCATGTCAACCAATTAGTTCATGATAGTTATGGAACTATAGGTTGTATAACAAGATTTATAAAGTCTAGGAAATCAAAAATGATGAAGTCTTTGTTTGTTAGTCACATTACACCCAAATGTGAGTATGGAATAACAATATGGAAACCCTATAAGAAAACAAGTATTAATAAACTGGAAAGAGTACAGCGGAAATATACCAAGGGCATCCATGGATGTGAAAATTTAAGTTATTATGAAAGACTAAAATATTTGAACTTGTACACCATCTCTTATAGATATCTAAGAGGAGATCTTATTCAGGTATATAGGGCATTTAGAGACAACTACCTCTGGGAATGTTTGTGGTTATCAAACAGTGGTAGAGAATCATCAGACAATCCATGTAGAAGGTTCTATAGGAATGAGAAGTGTACTAATTGGGTCTCTGAGAGAGCAGCTGATGAATGAAATGAGTACCAAATTATATTAAAGCAAGGACTAGTTTAGATATTTTTAAGAGCAGACTGGACACTTATTATGGGAACAAGTGTTTTGGTATACTGGCAAGCTAGAAGGGTATTAATGCCCGTGCTTGAAATGTTTGTATGTATGTATGCATGCATATTGCAAGGACTACTTGTTACATTTCACAATCCTATTTTGGAACTGAAAAGTTGTATAGCTAATATAATAATAAAAATATATTTAATTGTAATAAAGAATTTATGGGGCATATAATGGTTCTAATCATTTGCTTTCTTTTTTGTCTCACCCCACCCCTTATTTTGGCCTTTTTCATATACTTTTTATATATGTGAGCATACTATTCTGATGTCATGCTTTTCTGCCAACAAACAAATTCATTTTCAGCACAGTGAGTTAGGCCAACCACTGTGGTTCAGCCTGCCAACCCCCCACCAGCTGCCACACCAACATCCAGCAGATCTGGGACACAACCTGGCAGTACTGCCTCCGCAGCCCATGCACTTACCTGGCCCATCAACATAAGGTAACATTGCCCCAGCAACTGGTGCATTGGTACCCTCCAGGAGTATTGTTGGAGGTGAGATTACATCACCTGCCAGGAGCTGCCAGGTATGGGTGCATGAGTTATTAGAATCTAGCACTGGTGCACCCCTCAGCCATCTGGAGAAGTTGCTCCTTAGAATGCAGAACAGACCCCAATGTCAAGCAATCCCACAGGGAGCTGAGGAAGGGGACAGTGATGACAGGTATGGGGGTGAGGACTAGATTCTTATTGTTCCCATGCTTGATGTACATGTGCCTCCGATGTCCCCTACTTATCCCCAGTTATGGTGTCCCCCATCCTTTAGTGTCAATCACCATCCCTGTGTCTGTGTTGTTTGTCCTGTTTGTCTGCACCTGCTTCCTCACCTACCCTCCCTGACCCTGACATTCCTATGTCTCTTTCCAACATTCCTCTCTTCTTGAAATCCAAAAACTGGGGTACCTGTCCCACAAAAAAGTTTTATACATAGCTTTCCACTTCACATGTGACTTATTGACACACTTGATTTGGTCCAATTGACTATACATGATTGCATTGTTGTCACCCATCTGTGTTGTGGTGACAGTCCAAATTCATCCAATTTTCTATCCATGTTCACATTGTAGTGTTGAAGTAGGTAGCTATGGTTCATTCCTAATTTCCTCCTGCAAATTCATTAATTGCTTCCCCTTTGTTATTCCTCCTGCTTGCCCATTTCACCACTTTCCTATCTACCCCATTTTTACACCTTTAATCTGGTCAAAAAATAGAATTACACACCACACGCATGCCAGAAATGGCCCATAGTAAAGCCTTTTTGTCCTCTGCATTTGTGCTGAGCTTGGCATTGTGCACCAATGCCAAGAGACAGTGAATGGCAAGTTTTTGCCATTGGTGGCACTAGTCCAGTTACATCTGTGAAATGCTCACTGCCCTAAAGGAATACAGTGTTAAAGCAAAGTGAAGGCAGTGTTTTGAAACATTCACTCTGACAGTTATTTTGACTGATGAATGTAACAAAGTCCAAAGTACTGTGTGGAGTGCTGACGTAAATCACTAGTTTGAAGTTTTGTTTGACAATAACTTCAAGGGTTCAGTTCCAGATGCATTTCTCATCTTTTCTTAGTGTGATGGTGTTATGTGTATTATATATTTAATCACTCACATATTATAATTTGCAAAAGTTTTGATTTTTCATGGGGATATAGTGATTACTGCCTAAAAATGAGTATATGAAGTGACAGCATGTATCTTAAGTAGTCAAAAGATAAAAAGAGCGAATGCTCTTTTATCGAACACTAAAAGCCAAAACCACTAAATAACGAAGACACGGAACATTAATTTTTTCCCAGGGAAAAAAAATCACTGCACTGCAAAAAAAAAATCCAAACACAAAATAAAGTAGGGTTCTGTGCCCCCATCCCCCCTACTTAAATATACTAACTCCAAGAGTACCACAGTGGAGCAAATGGCAAAGTCTCGAAAACAGCCCAGTGATTTTTTTCCCCCCTGTC